>NW_028122567.1:0-98741 GCF_965194805.1 Balaenoptera borealis | reverse complement strand
AATCGCAGAATGGCTTCAGGCCCTGTTCTGGTTCCGGGGGGCAGGCTGAGCCTGTGGTTAATTCTTCTTTCTGATGGGAAAATAGAGTGACCTGTGCCTGTCCCAACACCAAGAGCTAGTCTCTCGTTGGTTCCACGTCTTCCCGTTTATCCTCAGGACAAATTGCAACCTGTACGGAACAGGAGGTTAAAGGTGCTGATGCTCCAAGTAGGGAGCTTGCTAGTAAAGCGGCTGGAATGGCGAACCCGGGCACAAGGAGATGAGAAATGAGGTGCGTTTTAGAAACCTTTCCCCATCACACGGTGTACCATCTTCTGGGTTTCTCATGCATGTTTTTGATGTAGGAAGATGCCCTTGAACCTGGAGATTTGGGACCCATGTGATGGGTACCACGCAGTATTACTTTAAAGGGTCTGCGTTTGCTCACCCAACCTCAACAAACCTCTCAGCCCCAAGAGTGTCCACCCTTATGTCTCATCCAGCTGTGCGTCTAGATATGGTCAATCCAGGTTGCATCACAGCCCCTGAACGCATTGTGTAAGAATTTCTCTCTCTTTCACTGTCTTTGTTTCATGGGTGTTTCAAAGTAATTTATTTTTATAATGGGGTTTAGCTGCTTTTCACTGCTGTGTTTATGCCGCTTTACACCCACTTGACACACTAACAGAGAGATATCAATACATAGGTTTTACGATTATTATTAGTCAGATATATTCTTGTGTGGTGAATAGGGCGTGTTGAGTCCAGTTCTCTGAGCAAGGAGTAGGTCTTGTCTATTACATATTGGGTTTATGGAACGGTATCTGAGCTAATTTGATACCCTTGTTTTATGTATCACCCCACCTCACCTTTCCCGTTAAGCAGCCATAGTGTGTTTTCTGCATGTGTGACTCTGTTCTGTTTTGTAATTCAGTTCAAGTGTAACGGTTTTTACATTCCCTCTATCAGTGATACCTTATGAGAAGTGTCCTTTTCTGTGTGACTTATTTCACTTAGAATCGTCGTACCTAAATCCACTCATCATGCTGCTACTAACCTTACGACATTGATTTCATGGCTGAGTGATATTCCATTGTACATAAGGACCACAACTTCTTTATCCATTTTTGTCTTTCCTGGGATATTTAAGGTGGAATGAAGTGGAGGTCCTGGTCAACAGAGCAGCCCTAAACTTTGGGGTGCTTGTGTCTTGCTGATTTTTAATTTTCCCAATTTATACCCCCATGAGTGGAAGTGCCCTATGCTCTCTAAGCTGTGTTTTTCAGATGTTTCAGGACTCACCGGACACTTCTCCAGAGTGGCTCTTGGCAATTTACATCCCGCCCATCAGTGTAGCAAGGCTCCCATTTCTCCATGGCCTGTCCTGCATTTCTGGTTTTGACACTTTTTTCACCATGGCCCTTTTGACCGATGGGAAGCGAGACTTCTCTGTAGCGCTGATTTGCCTTTCCAGGTTGCTTGGTTGGCCAAAAAGGGCGTATGCGTTTTTTCCTGAATATATTCAGGAAAAAACGCATACGCCCTTTTTGGCCAAGGGCATCATTGTCAACGTTTTGCCGCTTTTCATGTGCTTTAAAGGCGATTCGTATCTACCTCCTGAAATCTGTTTCCTGCAATTCTGCCTTGATTTCAAATCCTCTTCTTTGCCTCCCCTCAATATATTTGTGGACGAGAGTTATCATTTATAACTCTGCAGGTTTGTGAATTGCAGTGCCCTAAACCTCCATTTTATAACTCGTTTTTATGGGAGCTGGCCGCAAAATCGCAGAATGGCTTCAGGCCCTGTTCTGGTTCCGGGGGTCAGGCTGAGCCTGTGGTTAATTCTTCTTTCTGATGGGAAAATAGAGTGACCTGTGCCTGTCCCAACACCAAGAGCTAGTCTCTCGTTGGTTCCACGTCTTCCCGTTTATCCTCAGGACAAATTGCAACCTGTACGGAACAGGAGGTTAAAGGTGCTGATGCCCCAAGTAGGGAGCTTGCTAGTAAAGAGGCTGGAATGGCGAACCCGGGCACAAGGAGATGAGAAATGAGGTGCGTTTTAGAAACCTTTCCCCATCACACGGTGTACCATCTTCTGGGTTTCTCATGCATGTTTTTGATGTAGGAAGATGCCCTTGAACCTGGAGATTTGGGACCCATGCGATGGGTACCACGCAGTATTACTTTAAAGGGTCTGCGTTTGCTCACCCAACCTCACCAAACCTCTCAGCCCCAAGAGTGTCCACCCTTATGTCTCATCCAGCTGTGCGTCTAGATATGGTCAGTCCAGGTTGCATCACAGCCCCTGAACGCATTGTGTAAGAATTTCTCTCTCTTTCACTGTCTTTGTTTCATGGGTGTTTCAAAGTAATTTATTTTTATAATGGGGTTTAGCTGCTTTTCACTGCTGTGTTTATGCCGCTTTACACCCACTTGACACACTAACAGAGAGATATCAATACATAGGTTTTACAATTATTATTAGTCAGATATATTCTTGTGCGGTGAATAGGGCGTGTTGAGTCCAGTTCTCTGAGCAAGGAGTAGGTCTTGTCTATTACATATTGGGTTTATGGAATGGTATCTGAGCTAATTTGATACCCTTGTTTTATGTATCACCCCACCTCACCTTTCCCGTTAAGCAGCCATAGTGTGTTTTCTGCATGTGTGACTCTGTTCTATTTTGTAATTCAGATCAAGTGTAACGGTTTTTACATTCCCTCTATCAGTGATACCTTATGAGAAGTGTCCTTTTCTGTGTGACTTATTTCACTTAGAATCGTCGTACCTAAATCCACTCATCATGCTGCTACTAACCTTACGACATTGATTTCCTGGCTGAGTGATATTCCATTGTACATAAGGACCACAACTTCTTTATTCATTTTTCTCTTTCCTGGGATATTTAAGGTGGAATGAAGTGGAGGTCCTGGTCAACAGAGCAGCCCTAAACTTTGGGGTGCTTGTGTCTTGCTGATTTTTAATTTTCCCAATTTATACCCCCATGAGTGGAAGTGCCCTATGCTCTCTAAGCTGTGTTTTTCAGATGTTTCAGGACTCACCGGACACTTCTCCAGAGTGGCTCTTGGCAATTTACATCCCGCCCATCAGTGTAGCAAGGCTCCCATTTCTCCATGGCCTGTCCTGCATTTCTGGTTTTGACACTTTTTTCACCATGGCCCTTTTGACCGATGGGAAGCGAGACTTCTCTGTAGCGCTGATTTGCCTTTCCAGGTTGCTTGGTTGGCCAAAAAGGGCGTATGCGTTTTTTCCTGAATATATTCAGGAAAAAACGCATACGCCCTTTTTGGCCAAGGGCATCATTGTCAACGTTTTGCCGCTTTTCATGTGCTTTAAAGGTGATTCGTATCTACCTCCTGAAATCTGTTTCCTGCAATTCTGCCTTGATTTCAAATCCTCTTCTTTGCCTCCCCTCAATATATTTGTGGACGAGAGTTATCATTTATAACTCTGCAGGTTTGTGAATTGCAGTGCCCTAAACCTCCATTTTATAACTCGTTTTTATGGGAGCTGGCCGCAAAATCGCAGAATGGCTTCAGGCCCTGTTCTGGTTCCGGGGGGCAGGCTGAGCCTGTGGTTAATTCTTCTTTCTGATGGGAAAATAGAGTGACCTGTGCCTGTCCCAACACCAAGAGCTAGTCTCTCGTTGGTTCCACGTCTTCCCGTTTATCCTCAGGACAAATTGCAACCTGTACGGAACAGGAGGTTAAAGGTGCTGATGCCCCAAGTAGGGAGCTTGCTAGTAAAGAGGCTGGAATGGCGAACCCGGGCACAAGGAGATGAGAAATGAGGTGCGTTTTAGAAACCTTTCCCCATCACACGGTGTACCATCTTCTGGGTTTCTCATGCATGTTTTTGATGTAGGAAGATGCCCTTGAACCTGGAGATTTGGGACCCATGCGATGGGTACCACGCAGTATTACTTTAAAGGGTCTGCGTTTGCTCACCCAACCTCACCAAACCTCTCAGCCCCAAGAGTGTCCACCCTTATGTCTCATCCAGCTGTGCGTCTAGATATGGTCAGTCCAGGTTGCATCACAGCCCCTGAACGCATTGTGTAAGAATTTCTCTCTCTTTCACTGTCTTTGTTTCATGGGTGTTTCAAAGTAATTTATTTTTATAATGGGGTTTAGCTGCTTTTCACTGCTGTGTTTATGCCGCTTTACACCCACTTGACACACTAACAGAGAGATATCAATACATAGGTTTTACAATTATTATTAGTCAGATATATTCTTGTGCGGTGAATAGGGCGTGTTGAGTCCAGTTCTCTGAGCAAGGAGTAGGTCTTGTCTATTACATATTGGGTTTATGGAATGGTATCTGAGCTAATTTGATACCCTTGTTTTCTGTATCACCCCACCTCACCTTTCCCGTTAAGCAGCCATAGTGTGTTTTCTGCATGTGTGACTCTGTTCTATTTTGTAATTCAGATCAAGTGTAACGGTTTTTACATTCCCTCTATCAGTGATACCTTATGAGAAGTGTCCTTTTCTGTGTGACTTATTTCACTTAGAATCGTCGTACCTAAATCCACTCATCATGCTGCTACTAACCTTACGACATTGATTTCCTGGCTGAGTGATATTCCATTGTACATAAGGACCACAACTTCTTTATTCATTTTTCTCTTTCCTGGGATATTTAAGGTGGAATGAAGTGGAGGTCCTGGTCAACAGAGCAGCCCTAAACTTTGGGGTGCTTGTGTCTTGCTGATTTTTAATTTTCCCAATTTATACCCCCATGAGTGGAAGTGCCCTATGCTCTCTAAGCTGTGTTTTTCAGATGTTTCAGGACTCACCGGACACTTCTCCAGAGTGGCTCTTGGCAATTTACATCCCGCCCATCAGTGTAGCAAGGCTCCCATTTCTCCATGGCCTGTCCTGCATTTCTGGTTTTGACACTTTTTTCAACATGGCCCTTTTGACCGATGGGAAGCGAGACTTCTTTGTAGCGCTGATTTGCCTTTCCAGGTTGCTTGGTTGGCCAAAAAGGGCGTATGCGTTTTTTCCTGAATATATTCAGGAAAAAACGCATACGCCCTTTTTGGCCAAGGGCATCATTGTCAACGTTTTGCCGCTTTTCATGTGCTTTAAAGGCGATTCGTATCTACCTCCTGAAATCTGTTTCCTGCAATTCTGCCTTGATTTCAAATCCTCTTCTTTGCCTTCCCTCAATATATTTGTGGACGAGAGTTATCATTTATAACTCTGCAGGTTTGTGAATTGCAGTGCCCTGAACCTCCATTTTACAACTCGTTTTTATGGGAGCTGGCCGCAAAATCGCAGAATGGCTTCAGGCCCTGTTCTGGTTCCGGGGGGCAGGCTGAGCCTGTGGTTAATTCTTCTTTCTGATGGGAAAATAGAGTGACCTGTGCCTGTCCCAACACCAAGAGCTAGTCTCTCGTTGGTTCCACGTCTTCCCGTTTATCCTCAGGACAAATTGCAACCTGTACGGAACAGGAGGTTAAAGGTGCTGATGCTCCAAGTAGGGAGTTTGCTAGTAAAGCGGCTGGAATGGCGAACCCGGGCACAAGGAGATGAGAAATGAGGTGCGTTTTAGAAACCTTTCCCCATCACACGGTGTACCATCTTCTGGGTTTCTCATGCATGTTTTTGATGTAGGAAGATGCCCTTGAACCTGGAGATTTGGGACCCATGCGATGGGTACCACGCAGTATTACTTTAAAGGGTCTGCGTTTGCTCACCCAACCTCACCAAACCTCTCAGCCCCAAGAGTGTCCACCCTTATGTCTCATCCAGCTGTGCGTCTAGATATGGTCAATCCAGGTTGCATCACAGCCCCTGAACGCATTGTGTAAGAATTTCTCTCTCTTTCACTGTCTTTGTTTCATGGTTGTTTCAAAGTAATTTATTTTTATAATGGGGTTTAGCTGCTTTTCACTGCTGTGTTTATGCCGCTTTACACCCACTTGACACACTAACAGAGAGATATCAATACATAGGTTTTACGATTATTATTAGTCAGATATATTCTTGTGCGGTGAATAGGGCGTGTTGAGTCCAGTTCTCTGAGCAAGGAGTAGGTCTTGTGTATTACATATTGGGTTTATGGAACGGTATCTGAGCTAATTTGATACCCTTGTTTTATGTATCACCCCACCTCACCTTTCCCGTTAAGCAGCCATAGTGTGTTTTCTGCATGTGTGACTCTGTTCTGTTTTGTAATTCAGTTCAAGTGTAACGGTTTTTACATTCCCTCTATCAGTGATACCTTATGAGAAGTGTCCTTTTCTGTGTGACTTATTTCACTTAGAATCGTCGTACCTAAATCCACTCATCATGCTGCTACTAACCTTACGACATTGATTTCCTGGCTGAGTGATATTCCATTGTACATAAGGACCACAACTTCTTTATCCATTTTTCTCTTTCCTGGGATATTTAAGGTGGAATGAAGTGGAGGTCCTGGTCAACAGAGCAGCCCTAAACTTTGGGGTGCTTGTGTCTTGCTGATTTTTAATTTTCCCAATTTATACCCCCATGAGTGGAAGTGCCCTATGCTCTCTAAGCTGTGTTTTTCAGATGTTTCAGGACTCACCGGACACTTCTCCAGAGTGGCTCTTGGCAATTTACATCCCGCCCATCAGTGTAGCAAGGCTCCCATTTCTCCATGGCCTGTCCTGCATTTCTGGTTTTGACACTTTTTTCAGCATGGCCCTTTTGACCGATGGGAAGCGAGACTTCTTTGTAGCGCTGATTTGCCTTTCCAGGTTGCTTGGTTGGCCAAAAAGGGCGTATGCGTTTTTTCCTGAATATATTCAGGAAAAAACGCATACGCCCTTTTTGGCCAAGGGCATCATTGTCAACGTTTTGCCGCTTTTCATGTGCTTTAAAGGCGATTCGTATCTACCTCCTGAAATCTGTTTCCTGCAATTCTGCCTTGATTTCAAATCCTCTTCTTTGCCTTCCCTCAATATATTTGTGGACGAGAGTTATCATTAATAACTCTGCAGGTTTGTGAATTGCAGTGCCCTGAACCTCCATTTTACAACTCGTTTTTATGGGAGCTGGCCGCAAAATCGCAGAATGGCTTCAGGCCCTGTTCTGGTTCCGGGGGGCAGGCTGAGCCTGTGGTTAATTCTTCTTTCTGATGGGAAAATAGAGTGACCTGTGCCTGTCCCAACACCAAGAGCTAGTCTCTCGTTGGTTCCACGTCTTCCCGTTTATCCTCCGGACAAATTGCAACCTGTACGGAACAGGAGGTTAAAGGTGCTGATGCTCCAAGTAGGGAGCTTGCTAGTAAAGTGGCTGGAATGGCGAACCCGGGCACAAGGAGATGAGAAATGAGGTGCGTTTTAGAAACCTTTCCCCATCACACAGTGTACCATCTTCTGGGTTTCTCATGCATGTTTTTGATGTAGGAAGATGCCCTTGAACCTGGAGATTTGGGACCCATGCGATGGGTACCACGCAGTATTACTTTAAAGGGTCTGCGTTTGCTCACCCAACCTCACCAAACCTCTCAGCCCCAAGAGTGTCCACCCTTATGTCTCATCCAGCTGTGCGTCTAGATATGGTCAGTCCAGGTTGCATCACAGCCCCTGAACGCATTGTGTAAGAATTTCTCTCTCTTTCACTGTCTTTGTTTCATGGGTGTTTCAAAGTAATTTATTTTTATAATGGGGTTTAGCTGCTTTTCACTGCTGTGTTTATGCCGCTTTACACCCACTTGACACACTAACAGAGAGATATCAATACATAGTTTTTACGATTATTATTAGTCAGATATATTCTTGTGCGGTGAATAGGGCGTGTTGAGTCCAGTTCTCTGAGCAAGGAGTAGGTCTTGTGTATTACATATTGGGTTTATGGAACGGTATCTGAGCTAATTTGATACCCTTGTTTTATGTATCACCCCACCTCACCTTTCCCGTTAAGCAGCCATAGTGTGTTTTCTGCATGTGTGACTCTGTTCTGTTTTGTAATTCAGTTCAAGTGTAACGGTTTTTACATTCCCTCTATCAGTGATACCTTATGAGAAGTGTCCTTTTCTGTGTGACTTATTTCACTTAGAATCGTCGTACCTAAATCCACTCATCATGCTGCTACTAACCTTACGACATTGATTTCCTGGCTGAGTGATATTCCATTGTACATAAGGACCACAACTTCTTTATCCATTTTTCTCTTTCCTGGGATATTTAAGGTGGAATGAAGTGGAGGTCCTGGTCAACAGAGCAGCCCTAAACTTTGGGGTGCTTGTGTCTTGCTGATTTTTAATTTTCCCAATTTATACCCCCATGAGTGGAAGTGCCCTATGCTCTCTAAGCTGTGTTTTTCAGATGTTTCAGGACTCACCGGACACTTCTCCAGAGTGGCTCTTGGCAATTTACATCCCGCCCATCAGTGTAGCAAGGCTCCCATTTCTCCATGGCCTGTCCTGCATTTCTGGTTTTGACACTTTTTTCAGCATGGCCCTTTTGACCGATGGGAAGCGAGACTTCTTTGTAGCGCTGATTTGCCTTTCCAGGTTGCTTGGTTGGCCAAAAAGGGCGTATGCGTTTTTTCCTGAATATATTCAGGAAAAAACGCATACGCCCTTTTTGGCCAAGGGCATCATTGTCAACGTTTTGCCGCTTTTCATGTGCTTTAAAGGCGATTCGTATCTACCTCCTGAAATCTGTTTCCTGCAATTCTGCCTTGATTTCAAATCCTCTTCTTTGCCTTCCCTCAATATATTTGTGGACGAGAGTTATCATTTATAACTCTGCAGGTTTGTGAATTGCAGTGCCCTGAACCTCCATTTTACAACTCGTTTTTATGGGAGCTGGCCGCAAAATCGCAGAATGGCTTCAGGCCCTGTTCTGGTTCCGGGGGTCAGGCTGAGCCTGTGGTTAATTCTTCTTTCTGATGGGAAAATAGAGTGACCTGTGCCTGTCCCAACACCAAGAGCTAGTCTCTCATTGGTTCCACGTCTTCCCGTTTATCCTCAGGACAAATTGCAACCTGTACGGAACAGGAGGTTAAAGGTGCTGATGCTCCAAGTAGGGAGCTTGCTAGTAAAGTGGCTGGAATGGCGAACCCGGGCACAAGGAGATGAGAAATGAGGTGCGTTTTAGAAACCTTTCCACATCACACAGTGTACCATCTTCTGGGTTTCTCATGCATGTTTTTGATGTAGGAAGATGCCCTTGAACCTGGAGATTTGGGACCCATGCGATGGGTACCACACAGTATTACTTTAAAGGGTCTGCGTTTGCTCACCCAACCTCACCAAACCTCTCAGCCCCAAGAGTGTCCACCCTTATGTCTCATCCAGCTGTGCGTCTACATATGGTCAGTCCAGGTTGCATCACAGCCCCTGAACGCATTGTGTAAGAATTTCTCTCTCTTTCACTGTCTTTGTTTCATGGGTGTTTCAAAGTAATTTATTTTTATAATGGGGTTTAGCTGCTTTTCACTGCTGTGTTTATGCTGCTTTACATCCACTTGACACACTAGCAGAGAGATATCAATACATAGGTTTTACGATTATTATTAGTCAGATATATTCTTGTGCGGTGAATAGGGCGTGTTGAGTCCAGTTCTCTGAGCAAGGAGTAGGTCTTGTCTATTACATATTGGGTTTATGGAACGGTATCTGAGCTAATTTGATACCCTTGTTTTATGTATCACCCCACCTCACCTTTCCCGTTAAGCAGCCATAGTGTGTTTTCTGCATGTGTGACTCTGTTCTGTTTTGTAATTCAGTTCAAGTGTAATGGTTTTTACATTCCCTCTATCAGTGATACCTTATGAGAAGTGTCCTTTTCTGTGTGACTTATTTCACTTAGAATCGTCGTACCTAAATCCACTCATCATGCTGCTACTAACCTTACGACATTGATTTCCTGGCTGAGTGATATTCCATTGTACATAAGGACCACAACTTCTTTATTCATTTTTCTCTTTCCTGGGATATTTAAGGTGGAATGAAGTGGAGGTCCTGGTCAACAGAGCAGCCCTAAACTTTGGGTGCTTGTGTCTTGCTGATTTTTAATTTTCCCAATTTATACCCCCATGAGTGGAAGTGCCCTATGCTCTCTAAGCTGTGTTTTTCAGATGTTTCAGGACTCACCGGACACTTCTCCAGAGTGGCTCTTGGCAATTTACATCCCGCCCATCAGTGTAGCAAGGCTCCCATTTCTCCATGGCCTGCCCTGCATTTCTGGTTTTGACACTTTTTTCAGCATGGCCCTTTTGACCGATGGGAAGCGAGACTTCTTTGTAGTGCTGATTTGCCTTTCCAGGTTGCTTGGTTGGCCAAAAAGGGCGTATGCGTTTTTTCCTGAATATATTCAGGAAAAAACGCATACGCCCTTTTTGGCCAAGGGCATCATTGTCAACGTTTTGCAGCTTTTCATGTGCTTTAAAGGCGATTCGTATCTACCTCCTGAAATCTGTTTCCTGCAATTCTGCCTTGATTTCAAATCCTCTTCTTTGCCTTCCCTCAATATATTTGTGGACGAGAGTTATCATTTATAACTCTGCAGGTTTGTGAATTGCAGTGCCCTGAACCTCCATTTTACAACTCGTTTTTATGGGAGCTGGCCGCAAAATCGCAGAATGGCTTCAGGCCCTGTTCTGGTTCCGGGGGTCAGGCTGAGCCTGTGGTTAATTCTTCTTTCTGATGGGAAAATAGAGTGACCTGTGCCTGTCCCAACACCAAGAGCTAGTCTCTCGTTGGTTCCACGTCTTCCCGTTTATCCTCAGGACAAATTGCAACCTGTACGGAACAGGAGGTTAAAGGTGTTGATGCTCCAAGTAGGGAGCTTGCTAGTAAAGCGGCTGGAATGGCGAACCCGGGCACAAGGAGATGAGAAATGAGGTGCGTTTTAGAAACCTTTCCCCATCACACGGTGTACCATCTTCTGGGTTTCTCATGCATGTTTTTGATGTAGGAAGATGCCCTTGAACCTGGAGATTTGGGACCCATGCGATGGGTACCACGCAGTATTACTTTAAAGGGTCTGCGTTTGCTCACCCAACCTCACCAAACCTCTCAGCCCCAAGAGTGTCCACCCTTATGTCTCATCCAGCTGTGCGTCTAGATATGGTCAATCCAGGTTGCATCACAGCCCCTGAACGCATTGTGTAAGAATTTCTCTCTCTTTCACTGTCTTTGTTTCATGGGTGTTTCAAAGTAATTTATTTTTATAATGGGGTTTAGCTGCTTTTCACTGCTGTGTTTATGCCGCTTTACACCCACTTGACACACTAAAAGAGAGATATCAATACATAGGTTTTACGATTATTATTATTCAGTTATATTCTTGTGCAGTGAATAGGGCGTGTTGAGTCCAGTTCTCTGAGCAAGGAGTAGGTCTTGTCTATTACATATTGGGTTTATGGAATGGTATCTGAGCTAATTTGATACCCTTGTTTTATGTATCACCCCACCTCACCTTTCCCGTTAAGCAGCCATAGTGTGTTTTCTGCATGTGTGACTCTGTTCTGTTTTGTAATTCAGTTCAAGTGTAACGGTTTTTACATTCCCTCTATCAGTGATACCTTATGAGACGTGTCCTTTTCTGTGTGACTTATTTCACTTAGAATCGTCGTACCTAAATCCACTCATCATGCTGCTACTAACCTTACGACATTGATTTCCTGGCTGAGTGATATTCCATTGTACATAAGGACCACAACTTCTTTATCCATTTTTCTCTTTCCTGGGATATTTAAGGTGGAATGAAGTGGAGGTCCTGGTCAACAGAGCAGCCCTAAACTTTGGGGTGCTTGTGTCTTGCTGATTTTTCATTTTCCCAATTTATACCCCCATGAGTGGAAGTGCCCTATGCTCTCTAAGCTGTGTTTTTCAGATGTTTCAGGACTCACCGGACACTTCTCCAGAGTGGCTCTTGGCAATTTACATCCCGCCCATCAGTGTAGCAAGGCTCCCATTTCTCCATGGCCTGTCCTGCATTTCTGGTTTTGACACTTTTTTCAGCATGGCCCTTTTGACCGATGGGAAGCGAGACTTCTTTGTAGCGCTGATTTGCCTTTCCAGGTTGCTTGGTTGGCCAAAAAGGGCGTATGCGTTTTTTCCTGAATATATTCAGGAAAAAACGCATACGCCCTTTTTGGCCAAGGGCATCATTGTCAACGTTTTGCCGCTTTTCATGTGCTTTAAAGGCGATTCGTATCTACCTCCTGAAATCTGTTTCCTGCAATTCTGCCTTGATTTCAAATCCTCTTCTTTGCCTTCCCTCAATATATTTGTGGACGAGAGTTATCATTTATAACTCTGCAGGTTTGTGAATTGCAGTGCCCTGAACCTCCATTTTACAACTCGTTTTTATGGGAGCTGGCCGCAAAATCGCAGAATGGCTTCAGGCCCTGTTCTGGTTCCGGGGGTCAGGCTGAGCCTGTGGTTAATTCTTCTTTCTGATGGGAAAATAGAGTGACCTGTGCCTGTCCCAACACCAAGAGCTAGTCTCTCGTTGGTTCCACGTCTTCCCGTTTATCCTCAGGACAAATTGCAACCTGTACGGAACAGGAGGTTAAAGGTGCTGATGCTCCAAGTAGGGAGCTTGCTAGTAAAGCGGCTGGAATGGCGAACCCGGGCACAAGGAGATGAGAAATGAGGTGCGTTTTAGAAACCTTTCCCCATCACACGGTGTACCATCTTCTGGGTTTCTCATGCATGTTTTTGATGTAGGAAGATGCCCTTGAACCTGGAGATTTGGGACCCATGCGATGGGTACCACGCAGTATTACTTTAAAGGGTCTGCGTTTGCTCACCCAACCTCACCAAACCTCTCAGCCCCAAGAGTGTCCACCCTTATGTCTCATCCAGCTGTGCGTCTAGATATGGTCAATCCAGGTTGCATCACAGCCCCTGAACGCATTGTGTAAGAATTTCTCTCTCTTTCACTGTCTTTGTTTCATGGTTGTTTCAAAGTAATTTATTTTTATAATGGGGTTTAGCTGCTTTTCACTGCTGTGTTTATGCTGCTTTACATCCACTTGACACACTAGCAGAGAGATATCAATACATAGGTTTTACGATTATTATTAGTCAGATATATTCTTGTGCGGTGAATAGGGCGTGTTGAGTCCAGTTCTCTGAGCAAGGAGTAGGTCTTGTCTATTACATATTGGGTTTATGGAACGGTATCTGAGCTAATTTGATACCCTTGTTTTATGTATCACCCCACCTCACCTTTCCCGTTAAGCAGCCATAGTGTGTTTTCTGCATGTGTGACTCTGTTCTGTTTTGTAATTCAGTTCAAGTGTAATGGTTTTTACATTCCCTCTATCAGTGATACCTTATGAGAAGTGTCCTTTTCTGTGTGACTTATTTCACTTAGAATCGTCGTACCTAAATCCACTCATCATGCTGCTACTAACCTTACGACATTGATTTCCTGGCTGAGTGATATTCCATTGTACATAAGGACCACAACTTCTTTATTCATTTTTCTCTTTCCTGGGATATTTAAGGTGGAATGAAGTGGAGGTCCTGGTCAACAGAGCAGCCCTAAACTTTGGGGTGCTTGTGTCTTGCTGATTTTTAATTTTCCCAATTTATACCCCCATGAGTGGAAGTGCCCTATGCTCTCTAAGCTGTGTTTTTCAGATGTTTCAGGACTCACCGGACACTTCTCCAGAGTGGCTCTTGGCAATTTACATCCCGCCCATCAGTGTAGCAAGGCTCCCATTTCTCCATGGCCTGCCCTGCATTTCTGGTTTTGACACTTTTTTCAGCATGGCCCTTTTGACCGATGGGAAGCGAGACTTCTTTGTAGTGCTGATTTGCCTTTCCAGGTTGCTTGGTTGGCCAAAAAGGGCGTATGCGTTTTTTCCTGAATATATTCAGGAAAAAACGCATACGCCCTTTTTGGCCAAGGGCATCATTGTCAACGTTTTGCCGCTTTTCATGTGCTTTAAAGGCGATTCGTATCTACCTCCTGAAATCTGTTTCCTGCAATTCTGCCTTGATTTCAAATCCTCTTCTTTGCCTTCCCTCAATATATTTGTGGACGAGAGTTATCATTTATAACTCTGCAGGTTTGTGAATTGCAGTGCCCTGAACCTCCATTTTACAACTCGTTTTTATGGGAGCTGGCCGCAAAATCGCAGAATGGCTTCAGGCCCTGTTCTGGTTCCGGGGGTCAGGCTGAGCCTGTGGTTAATTCTTCTTTCTGATGGGAAAATAGAGTGACCTGTGCCTGTCCCAACACCAAGAGCTAGTCTCTCGTTGGTTCCACGTCTTCCCGTTTATCCTCAGGACAAATTGCAACCTGTACGGAACAGGAGGTTAAAGGTGCTGATGCTCCAAGTAGGGAGCTTGCTAGTAAAGCGGCTGGAATGGCGAACCCGGGCACAAGGAGATGAGAAATGAGGTGCGTTTTAGAAACCTTTCCCCATCACACGGTGTACCATCTTCTGGGTTTCTCATGCATGTTTTTGATGTAGGAAGATGCCCTTGAACCTGGAGATTTGGGACCCATGCGATGGGTACCACGCAGTATTACTTTAAAGGGTCTGCGTTTGCTCACCCAACCTCACCAAACCTCTCAGCCCCAAGAGTGTCCACCCTTATGTCTCATCCAGCTGTGCGTCTAGATATGGTCAATCCAGGTTGCATCACAGCCCCTGAACGCATTGTGTAAGAATTTCTCTCTCTTTCACTGTCTTTGTTTCATGGTTGTTTCAAAGTAATTTATTTTTATAATGGGGTTTAGCTGCTTTTCACTGCTGTGTTTATGCCGCTTTACACCCACTTGACACACTAAAAGAGAGATATCAATACATAGGTTTTACGATTATTATTATTCAGTTATATTCTTGTGCAGTGAATAGGGCGTGTTGAGTCCAGTTCTCTGAGCAAGGAGTAGGTCTTGTCTATTACATATTGGGTTTATGGAACGGTATCTGAGCTAATTTGATACCCTTGTTTTATGTATCACCCCACCTCACCTTTCCCGTTAAGCAGCCATAGTGTGTTTTCTGCATGTGTGACTCTGTTCTGTTTTGTAATTCAGTTCAAGTGTAACGGTTTTTACATTCCCTCTATCAGTGATACCTTATGAGACGTGTCCTTTTCTGTGTGACTTATTTCACTTAGAATCGTCGTACCTAAATCCACTCATCATGCTGCTACTAACCTTACGACATTGATTTCCTGGCTGAGTGATATTCCATTGTACATAAGGACCACAACTTCTTTATCCATTTTTCTCTTTCCTGGGATATTTAAGGTGGAATGAAGTGGAGGTCCTGGTCAACAGAGCAGCCCTAAACTTTGGGGTGCTTGTGTCTTGCTGATTTTTAATTTTCCCAATTTATACCCCCATGAGTGGAAGTGCCCTATGCTCTCTAAGCTGTGTTTTTCAGATGTTTCAGGACTCACCGGACACTTCTCCAGAGTGGCTCTTGGCAATTTACATCCCGCCCATCAGTGTAGCAAGGCTCCCATTTCTCCATGGCCTGTCCTGCATTTCTGGTTTTGACACTTTTTTCAGCATGGCCCTTTTGACCGATGGGAAGCGAGACTTCTTTGTAGCGCTGATTTGCCTTTCCAGGTTGCTTGGTTGGCCAAAAAGGGCGTATGCGTTTTTTCCTGAATATATTCAGGAAAAAACGCATACGCCCTTTTTGGCCAAGGGCATCATTGTCAACGTTTTGCCGCTTTTCATGTGCTTTAAAGGCGATTCGTATCTACCTCCTGAAATCTGTTTCCTGCAATTCTGCCTTGATTTCAAATCCTCTTCTTTGCCTTCCCTCAATATATTTGTGGACGAGAGTTATCATTTATAACTCTGCAGGTTTGTGAATTGCAGTGCCCTGAACCTCCATTTTACAACTCGTTTTTATGGGAGCTGGCCGCAAAATCGCAGAATGGCTTCAGGCCCTGTTCTGGTTCCGGGGGTCAGGCTGAGCCTGTGGTTAATTCTTCTTTCTGATGGGAAAATAGAGTGACCTGTGCCTGTCCCAACACCAAGAGCTAGTCTCTCGTTGGTTCCACGTCTTCCCGTTTATCCTCAGGACAAATTGCAACCTGTACGGAACAGGAGGTTAAAGGTGCTGATGCTCCAAGTAGGGAGCTTGCTAGTAAAGCGGCTGGAATGGCGAACCCGGGCACAAGGAGATGAGAAATGAGGTGCGTTTTAGAAACCTTTCCCCATCACACGGTGTACCATCTTCTGGGTTTCTCATGCATGTTTTTGATGTAGGAAGATGCCCTTGAACCTGGAGATTTGGGACCCATGCGATGGGTACCACGCAGTATTACTTTAAAGGGTCTGCGTTTGCTCACCCAACCTCACCAAACCTCTCATCCCCAAGAGTGTCCACCCTTATGTCTCATCCAGCTGTGTGTCTAGATATGGTCAATCCAGGTTGCATCACAGCCCCTGAACGCATTGTGTAAGAATTTCTCTCTCTTTCACTGTCTTTGTTTCATGGTTGTTTCAAAGTAATTTATTTTTATAATGGGGTTTAGCTGCTTTTCACTGCTGTGTTTATGCCGCTTTACACCCACTTGACACACTAACAGAGAGATATCAATACATAGGTTTTACGATTATTATTAGTCAGATATATTCTTGTGCGGTGAATAGGGCGTGTTGAGTCCAGTTCTCTGAGCAAGGAGTAGGTCTTGTCTATTACATATTGGGTTTATGGAACGGTATCTGAGCTATTTTGATACCCATGTTTTATGTATCACCCCACCTCACCTTTCCCGTTAAGCAGCCATAGTGTTTTCTGCATGTGTGACTCTGTTCTGTTTTGTAATTCAGTTCAAGTGTAACGGTTTTTACATTCCCTCTATCAGTGATACCTTATGAGACGTGTCCTTTTCTGTGTGACTTATTTCACTTAGAATCGTCGTACCTAAATCCACTCATCATGCTGCTACTAACCTTACGGCATTGATTTCCTGGCTGAGTGATATTCCATTGTACATAAGGACCACAACTTCTTTATCCATTTTTCTCTTTCCTGGGATATTTAAGGTGGAATGAAGTGGAGGTCCTGGTCAACAGAGCAGCCCTAAACTTTGGGGTGCTTGTGTCTTGCTGATTTTTAATTTTCCCAATTTATACCCCCATGAGTGGAAGTGCCCTATGCTCTCTAAGCTGTGTTTTTCAGATGTTTCAGGACTCACCGGACACTTCTCCAGAGTGGCTCTTGGCAATTTACATCCCGCCCATCAGTGTAGCAAGGCTCCCATTTCTCCATGGCCTGTCCTGCATTTCTGGTTTTGACACTTTTTTCAGCATGGCCCTTTTGACCGATGGGAAGCGAGACTTCTTTGTAGCGCTGATTTGCCTTTCCAGGTTGCTTGGTTGGCCAAAAAGGGCGTATGCGTTTTTTCCTGAATATATTCAGGAAAAAACGCATACGCCCTTTTTGGCCAAGGGCATCATTGTCAACGTTTTGCCGCTTTTCATGTGCTTTAAAGGCGATTCGTATCTACCTCCTGAAATCTGTTTCCTGCAATTCTGCCTTGATTTCAAATCCTCTTCTTTGCCTTCCCTCAATATATTTGTGGACGAGAGTTATCATTTATAACTCTGCAGGTTTGTGAATTGCAGTGCCCTGAACCTCCATTTTACAACTCGTTTTTATGGGAGCTGGCCGCAAAATCGCAGAATGGCTTCAGGCCCTGTTCTGGTTCCGGGGGGCAGGCTGAGCCTGTGGTTAATTCTTCTTTCTGATGGGAAAATAGAGTGACCTGTGCCTGTCCCAACACCAAGAGCTAGTCTCTCGTTGGTTCCACGTCTTCCCGTTTATCCTCAGGACAAATTGCAACCTGTACGGAACAGGAGGTTAAAGGTGCTGATGCTCCAAGTAGGGAGCTTGCTAGTAAAGTGGCTGGAATGGCGAACCCGGGCACAAGGAGATGAGAAATGAGGTGCGTTTTAGAAACCTTTCCCCATCACACGGTGTACCATCTTCTGGGTTTCTCATGCATGTTTTTGATGTAGGAAGATGCCCTTGAACCTGGAGATTTGGGACCCATGCGATGGGTACCACGCAGTATTACTTTAAAGGGTCTGCGTTTGCTCACCCAACCTCACCAAACCTCTCAGCCCCAAGAGTGTCCACCCTTATGTCTCATCCAGCTGTGTGTCTAGATATGGTCAATCCAGGTTGCATCACAGCCCCTGAACGCATTGTGTAAGAATTTCTCTCTCTTTCACTGTCTTTGTTTCATGGTTGTTTCAAAGTAATTTATTTTTATAATGGGGTTTAGCTGCTTTTCACTGCTGTGTTTATGCTGCTTTACACCCACTTGACACACTAACAGAGAGATATCAATACATAGGTTTTACGATTATTATTAGTCAGATATATTCTTGTGCGGTGAATAGGGCGTGTTGAGTCCAGTTCTCTGAGCAAGGAGTAGGTCTTGTCTATTACATATTGGGTTTATGGAACGGTATCTGAGCTATTTTGATACCCATGTTTTATGTATCACCCCACCTCACCTTTCCCGTTAAGCAGCCATAGTGTTTTCTGCATGTGTGACTCTGTTCTGTTTTGTAATTCAGTTCAAGTGTAACGGTTTTTACATTCCCTCTATTAGTGATACCTTATGAGAAGTGTCCTTTTCTGTGTGACTTATTTCACTTAGAATCGTCGTACCTAAATCCACTCATCATGCTGCTACTAACCTTACGGCATTGATTTCCTGGCTGAGTGATATTCCATTGTACATAAGGACCACAACTTCTTTATCCATTTTTCTCTTTCCTGGGATATTTAAGGTGGAATGAAGTGGAGGTCCTGGTCAACAGAGCAGCCCTAAACTTTGGGGTGCTTGTGTCTTGCTGATTTTTCATTTTCCCAATTTATACCCCCATGAGTGGAAGTGCCCTATGCTCTCTAAGCTGTGTTTTTCAGATGTTTCAGGACTCACCGGACACTTCTCCAGAGTGGCTCTTGGCAATTTACATCCCGCCCATCAGTGTAGCAAGGCTCCCATTTCTCCATGGCCTGTCCTGCATTTCTGGTTTTGACACTTTTTTCAGCATGGCCCTTTTGACCGATGGGAAGCGAGACTTCTTTGTAGCGCTGATTTGCCTTTCCAGGTTGCTTGGTTGGCCAAAAAGGGCGTATGCGTTTTTTCCTGAATATATTCAGGAAAAAACGCATACGCCCTTTTTGGCCAAGGGCATCATTGTCAACGTTTTGCCGCTTTTCATGTGCTTTAAAGGCGATTCGTATCTACCTCCTGAAATCTGTTTCCTGCAATTCTGCCTTGATTTCAAATCCTCTTCTTTGCCTTCCCTCAATATATTTGTGGACGAGAGTTATCATTTATAACTCTGCAGGTTTGTGAATTGCAGTGCCCTGAACCTCCATTTTACAACTCGTTTTTATGGGAGCTGGCCGCAAAATCGCAGAATGGCTTCAGGCCCTGTTCTGGTTCCGGGGGGCAGGCTGAGCCTGTGGTTAATTCTTCTTTCTGATGGGAAAATAGAGTGACCTGTGCCTGTCCCAACACCAAGAGCTAGTCTCTCGTTGGTTCCACGTCTTCCCGTTTATCCTCAGGACAAATTGCAACCTGTACGGAACAGGAGGTTAAAGGTGCTGATGCTCCAAGTAGGGAGCTTGCTAGTAAAGTGGCTGGAATGGCGAACCCGGGCACAAGGAGATGAGAAATGAGGTGCGTTTTAGAAACCTTTCCCCATCACACGGTGTACCATCTTCTGGGTTTCTCATGCATGTTTTTGATGTAGGAAGATGCCCTTGAACCTGGAGATTTGGGACCCATGCGATGGGTACCACGCAGTATTACTTTAAAGGGTCTGCGTTTGCTCACCCAACCTCACCAAACCTCTCATCCCCAAGAGTGTCCACCCTTATGTCTCATCCAGCTGTGCGTCTAGATATGGTCAATCCAGGTTGCATCACAGCCCCTGAACGCATTGTGTAAGAATTTCTCTCTCTTTCACTGTCTTTGTTTCATGGGTGTTTCAAAGTAATTTATTTTTATAATGGGGTTTAGCTGCTTTTCACTGCTGTGTTTATGCCGCTTTACACCCACTTGACACACTAACAGAGAGATATCAATACATAGGTTTTACGATTATTATTAGTCAGATATATTCTTGTGCGGTGAATAGGGCGTGTTGAGTCCAGTTCTCTGAGCAAGGAGTAGGTCTTGTCTATTACATATTGGGTTTATGGAACGGTATCTGAGCTAATTTGATACCCTTGTTTTATGTATCACCCCACCTCACCTTTCCCGTTAAGCAGCCATAGTGTGTTTTCTGCATGTGTGACTCTGTTCTGTTTTGTAATTCAGTTCAAGTGTAACGGTTTTTACATTCCCTCTATCAGTGATACCTTATGAGAAGTGTCCTTTTCTGTGTGACTTATTTCACTTAGAATCGTCGTACCTAAATCCACTCATCATGCTGCTACTAACCTTACGACATTGATTTCCTGGCTGAGTGATATTCCATTGTACATAAGGACCACAACTTCTTTATCCACTTTTCTCTTTCCTGGGATATTTAAGGTGGAATGAAGTGGAGGTCCTGGTCAACAGAGCAGCCCTAAACTTTGGGGTGCTTGTGTCTTGCTGATTTTTAATTTTCCCAATTTATACCCCCATGAGTGGAAGTGCCCTATGCTCTCTAAGCTGTGTTTTTCAGATTTCAGGACTCACCGGACACTTCTCCAGAGTGGCTCTTGGCAATTTACATCCCGCCCATCAGTGTAGCAAGGCTCCCATTTCTCCATGGCCTGTCCTGCATTTCTGGTTTTGACACTTTTTTCAGCATGGCCCTTTTGACCGATGGGAAGCGAGACTTCTTTGTAGCGCTGATTTGCCTTTCCAGGTTGCTTGGTTGGCCAAAAAGGGCGTATGCGTTTTTTCCTGAATATATTCAGGAAAAAACGCATACGCCCTTTTTGGCCAAGGGCATCATTGTCAACGTTTTGCCGCTTTTCATGTGCTTTAAAGGCGATTCGTATCTACCTCCTGAAATCTGTTTCCTGCAATTCTGCCTTGATTTCAAATCCTCTTCTTTGCCTTCCCTCAATATATTTGTGGACGAGAGTTATCATTTATAACTCTGCAGGTTTGTGAATTGCAGTGCCCTGAACCTCCATTTTACAACTCGTTTTTATGGGAGCTGGCCGCAAAATCGCAGAATGGCTTCAGGCCCTGTTCTGGTTCCGGGGGGCAGGCTGAGCCTGTGGTTAATTCTTCTTTCTGATGGGAAAATAGAGTGACCTGTGCCTGTCCCAACACCAAGAGCTAGTCTCTCGTTGGTTCCACGTCTTCCCGTTTATCCTCAGGACAAATTGCAACCTGTACGGAACAGGAGGTTAAAGGTGCTGATGCTCCAAGTAGGGAGCTTGCTAGTAAAGTGGCTGGAATGGCGAACCCGGGCACAAGGAGATGAGAAATGAGGTGCGTTTTAGAAACCTTTCCCCATCACACGGTGTACCATCTTCTGGGTTTCTCATGCATGTTTTTGATGTAGGAAGATGCCCTTGAACCTGGAGATTTGGGACCCATGCGATGGGTACCACGCAGTATTACTTTAAAGGGTCTGCGTTTGCTCACCCAACCTCACCAAACCTCTCAGCCCCAAGAGTGTCCACCCTTATGTCTCATCCAGCTGTGCGTCTAGATATGGTCAATCCAGGTTGCATCACAGCCCCTGAACGCATTGTGTAAGAATTTCTCTCTCTTTCACTGTCTTTGTTTCATGGGTGTTTCAAAGTAATTTATTTTTATAATGGGGTTTAGCTGCTTTTCACTGCTGTGTTTATGCCGCTTTACACCCACTTGACACACTAACAGAGAGATATCAATACATAGGTTTTACGATTATTATTAGTCAGATATATTCTTGTGCGGTGAATAGGGCGTGTTGAGTCCAGTTCTCTGAGCAAGGAGTAGGTCTTGTCTATTACATATTGGGTTTATGGAACGGTATCTGAGCTAATTTGATACCCTTGTTTTATGTATCACCCCACCTCACCTTTCCCGTTAAGCAGCCATAGTGTGTTTTCTGCATGTGTGACTCTGTTCTGTTTTGTAATTCAGTTCAAGTGTAACGGTTTTTACATTCCCTCTATCAGTGATACCTTATGAGAAGTGTCCTTTTCTGTGTGACTTATTTCACTTAGAATCGTCGTACCTAAATCCACTCATCATGCTGCTACTAACCTTACGACATTGATTTCCTGGCTGAGTGATATTCCATTGTACA
Source organism: Balaenoptera borealis (assembly GCF_965194805.1). NCBI lineage: Eukaryota > Metazoa > Chordata > Mammalia > Artiodactyla > Balaenopteridae > Balaenoptera > Balaenoptera borealis. Next base: position 76,549 of record NW_028122567.1, on the reverse strand, counting down.
TAAGGACCACAACTTCTTTATCCATTTTTCTCTTTCCTGGGATATTTAAGGTGGAATGAAGTGGAGGTCCTGGTCAACAGAGCAGCCCTAAACTTTGGGGTGCTTGTGTCTTGCTGATTTTTCATTTTCCCAATTTATACCCCCATGAGTGGAAGTGCCCTATGCTCTCTAAGCTGTGTTTTTCAGATGTTTCAGGACTCACCGGACACTTCTCCAGAGTGGCTCTTGGCAATTTACATCCCGCCCATCAGTGTAGCAAGGCTCCCATTTCTCCATGGCCTGTCCTGCATTTCTGGTTTTGACACTTTTTTCAGCATGGCCCTTTTGACCGATGGGAAGCGAGACTTCTTTGTAGCGCTGAATTGCCTTTCCAGGTTGCTTGGTTGGCCAAAAAGGGCGTATGCGTTTTTTCCTGAATATATTCAGGAAAAAAGGCATACGCCCTTTTTGGCCAAGGGCATCATTGTCAACGTTTTGCCGCTTTTCATGTGCTTTAAAGGCGATTCGTATCTACCTCCTGAAATCTGTTTCCTGCAATTCTGCCTTGATTTCAAATCCTCTTCTTTGCCTTCCCTCAATATATTTGTGGACGAGAGTTATCATTAATAACTCTGCAGGTTTGGGAATTGCAGTGCCCTGAACCTCCATTTTACAACTCGTTTTTGTGGGAGCTGGCCGCAAAATTGCAGAATGGCTTCAGGCGCTGTTCTGGTTCCTGGGGGCAGGCTGAGCCTGTGGTTAATTCTTCTTTCTGATGGGAAAATAGAGTGACCTGTGCCTGTCCCAACACCAAGAGCTAGTCTCTCGTTGGTTCCACGTCTTCCCGTTTATCCTCAGGACAAATTGCAACCTGTATGGAACAGGAGGTTAAAGGTGCTGATGCTCCAATTAGGGAGCTTGCTAGTAAAGCGGCTGGAATGGCGAACCCGGGCACAAGGAGATGAGAAATGAGGTGCGTTTTAGAAACCTTTCCCCATCACACGGTGTACCATCTTCTGGGTTTCTCATGCATGTTTTTGATGTAGGAAGATGCCCTTGAACCTGGAGATTTGGGACCCATGCGATGGGTACCACGCAGTATTACTTTAAAGGGTCTGCGTTTGCTCACCCAACCTCACCAAACCTCTCAGCCCCAAGAGTGTCCACCCTTATGTCTCATCCAGCTGTGCGTCTAGATATGGTCAATCCAGGTTGCATCACAGCCCCTGAACGCATTGTGTAAGAATTTCTCTCTCTTTCACTGTCTTTGTTTCATGGGTGTTTCAAAGTAATTTATTTTTATAATGGGGTTTAGCTGCTTTTCACTGCTGTGTTTATGCCGCTTTACACCCACTTGACACACTAACAGAGAGATATCAATACATAGGTTTTACGATTATTATTAGTCAGATATATTCTTGTGCGGTGAATAGGGCGTGTTGAGTCCAGTTCTCTGAGCAAGGAGTAGGTCTTGTCTATTACATATTGGGTTTATGGAACGGTATCTGAGCTAATTTGATACCCTTGTTTTATGTATCACCCCACCTCACCTTTCCCGTTAAGCAGCCATAGTGTGTTTTCTGCATGTGTGACTCTGTTCTGTTTTGTAATTCAGTTCAAGTGTAACGGTTTTTACATTCCCTCTATCAGTGATACCTTATGAGAAGTGTCCTTTTCTGTGTGACTTATTTCACTTAGAATCGTCGTACCTAAATCCACTCATCATGCTGCTACTAACCTTACGACATTGATTTCCTGGCTGAGTGATATTCCATTGTACATAAGGACCACAACTTCTTTATCCATTTTTCTCTTTCCTGGGATATTTAAGGTGGAATGAAGTGGAGGTCCTGGTCAACAGAGCAGCCCTAAACTTTGGGGTGCTTGTGTCTTGCTGATTTTTAATTTTCCCAATTTATACCCCCATGAGTGGAAGTGCCCTATGCTCTCTAAGCTGTGTTTTTCAGATGTTTCAGGACTCACCGGACACTTCTCCGGAGTGGCTCTTGGCAATTTACATCCCGCCCATCAGTGTAGCAAGGCTCCCATTTCTCCATGGCCTGTCCTGCATTTCTGGTTTTGACACTTTTTTCAGCATGGCCCTTTTGACCGATGGGAAGCGAGACTTCTTTGTAGCGCTGATTTGCCTTTCCAGGTTGCTTGGTTGGCCAAAAAGGGCGTATGCGTTTTTTCCTGAATATATTCAGGAAAAAACGCATACGCCCTTTTTGGCCAAGGGCATCATTGTCAACGTTTTGCCGCTTTTCATGTGCTTTAAAGGCGATTCGTATCTACCTCCTGAAATCTGTTTCCTGCAATTCTGCCTTGATTTCAAATCCTCTTCTTTGCCTTCCCTCAATATATTTGTGGACGAGAGTTATCATTTATAACTCTGCAGGTTTGTGAATTGCAGTGCCCTGAACCTCCATTTTACAACTCGTTTTTATGGGAGCTGGCCGCAAAATCGCAGAATGGCTTCAGGCCCTGTTCTGGTTCCGGGGGGCAGGCTGAGCCTGTGGTTGATTCTTCTTTCTGATGGGAAAATAGAGTGACCTGTGCCTGTCCCAACACCAAGAGCTAGTCTCTCGTTGGTTCCACGTCTTCCCGTTTATCCTCAGGACAAATTGCAACCTGTATGGAACAGGAGGTTAAAGGTGCTGATGCTCCAAGTAGGGAGCTTGCTAGTAAAGCGGCTGGAATGGCGAACCCGGGCACAAGGAGATGAGAAATGAGGTGCGTTTTAGAAACCTTTCCCCATCACACGGTGTACCATCTTCTGGGTTTCTCATGCATGTTTTTGATGTAGGAAGATGCCCTTGAACCTGGAGATTTGGGACCCATGCGATGGGTACCACGCAGTATAACTTTAAAGGGTCTGCGTTTGCTCACCCAACCTCACCAAACCTCTCAGCCCCAAGAGTGTCCACCCTTATGTCTCATCCAGCTGTGCGTCTAGATATGGTCAATCCAGGTTGCATCACAGCCCCTGAACGCATTGTGTAAGAATTTCTCTCTCTTTCACTGTCTTTGTTTCATGGGTGTTTCAAAGTAATTTATTTTTATAATGGGGTTTAGCTGCTTTTCACTGCTGTGTTTATGCCGCTTTACACCCACTTGACACACTAACAGAGAGATATCAATACATAGGTTTTACGATTATTATTAGTCAGATATATTCTTGTGCGGTGAATAGGGCGTGTTGAGTCCAGTTCTCTGAGCAAGGAGTAGGTCTTGTCTATTACATATTGGGTTTATGGAACGGTATCTGAGCTAATTTGATACCCTTGTTTTATGTATCACCCCACCTCACCTTTCCCGTTAAGCAGCCATAGTGTGTTTTCTGCATGTGTGACTCTGTTCTGTTTTGTAATTCAGTTCAAGTGTAACGGTTTTTACATTCCCTCTATCAGTGATACCTTATGAGAAGTGTCCTTTTCTGTGTGACTTATTTCACTTAGAATCGTCGTACCTAAATCCACTCATCATGCTGCTACTAACCTTACGACATTGATTTCCTGGCTGAGTGATATTCCATTGTACATAAGGACCACAACTTCTTTATCCATTTTTCTCTTTCCTGGGATATTTAAGGTGGAATGAAGTGGAGGTCCTGGTCAACAGAGCAGCCCTAAACTTTGGGGTGCTTGTGTCTTGCTGATTTTTAATTTTCCCAATTTATACCCCCATGAGTGGAAGTGCCCTATGCTCTCTAAGCTGTGTTTTTCAGATGTTTCAGGACTCACCGGACACTTCTCCGGAGTGGCTCTTGGCAATTTACATCCCGCCCATCAGTGTAGCAAGGCTCCCATTTCTCCATGGCCTGTCCTGCATTTCTGGTTTTGACACTTTTTTCAGCATGGCCCTTTTGACCGATGGGAAGCGAGACTTCTTTGTAGCGCTGATTTGCCTTTCCAGGTTGCTTGGTTGGCCAAAAAGGGCGTATGCGTTTTTTCCTGAATATATTCAGGAAAAAACGCATACGCCCTTTTTGGCCAAGGGCATCATTGTCAACGTTTTGCCGCTTTTCATGTGCTTTAAAGGCGATTCGTATCTACCTCCTGAAATCTGTTTCCTGCAATTCTGCCTTGATTTCAAATCCTCTTCTTTGCCTTCCCTCAATATATTTGTGGACGAGAGTTATCATTTATAACTCTGCAGGTTTGTGAATTGCAGTGCCCTGAACCTCCATTTTACAACTCGTTTTTATGGGAGCTGGCCGCAAAATCGCAGAATGGCTTCAGGCCCTGTTCTGGTTCCGGGGGGCAGGCTGAGCCTGTGGTTGATTCTTCTTTCTGATGGGAAAATAGAGTGACCTGTGCCTGTCCCAACACCAAGAGCTAGTCTCTCGTTGGTTCCACGTCTTCCCGTTTATCCTCAGGACAAATTGCAACCTGTACGGAACAGGAGGTTAAAGGTGCTGATGCTCCAAGTAGGGAGTTTGCTAGTAAAGCGGCTGGAATGGCGAACCCGGGCACAAGGAGATGAGAAATGAGGTGCGTTTTAGAAACCTTTCCCCATCACACGGTGTACCATCTTCTGGGTTTCTCATGCATGATTTGATGTAGGAAGATGCCCTTGAACCTGGAGATTTGGGACCCATGCGATGGGTACCACGCAGTATAACTTTAAAGGGTCTGCGTTTGCTCACCCAACCTCACCAAACCTCTCAGCCCCAAGAGTGTCCACCCTTATGTCTCATCCAGCTGTGCGTCTAGATATGGTCAATCCAGGTTGCATCACAGCCCCTGAACGCATTGTGTAAGAATTTCTCTCTCTTTCACTGTCTTTGTTTCATGGTTGTTTCAAAGTAATTTATTTTTATAATGGGGTTTAGCTGCTTTTCACTGCTGTGTTTATGCGGCTTTACACCCACTTGACACACTAACAGAGAGATATCAATACATAGGTTTTACGATTATTATTAGTCAGATATATTCTTGTGCGGTGAATAGGGCGTGTTGAGTCCAGTTCTCTGAGCAAGGAGTAGGTCTTGTCTATTACATATTGGGTTTATGGAACGGTATCTGAGCTAATTTGATACCCTTGTTTTATGTATCACCCCACCTCACCTTTCCCGTTAAGCAGCCATAGTGTGTTTTCTGCATGTGTGACTCTGTTCTGTTTTGTAATTCAGTTCAAGTGTAACGGTTTTTACATTCCCTCTATCAGTGATACCTTATGAGAAGTGTCCTTTTCTGTGTGACTTATTTCACTTAGAATCGTCGTACCTAAATCCACTCATCATGCTGCTACTAACCTTACGACATTGATTTCCTGGCTGAGTGATATTCCATTGTACATAAGGACCACAACTTCTTTATCCATTTTTCTCTTTCCTGGGATATTTAAGGTGGAATGAAGTGGAGGTCCTGGTCAACAGAGCAGCCCTAAACTTTGGGGTGCTTGTGTCTTGCTGATTTTTAATTTTCCCAATTTATACCCCCATGAGTGGAAGTGCCCTATGCTCTCTAAGCTGTGTTTTTCAGATGTTTCAGGACTCACCGGACACTTCTCCAGAGTGGCTCTTGGCAATTTACATCCCGCCCATCAGTGTAGCAAGGCTCCCATTTCTCCATGGCCTGTCCTGCATTTCTGGTTTTGACACTTTTTTCAGCATGGCCCTTTTGACCGATGGGAAGCGAGACTTCTTTGTAGCGCTGATTTGCCTTTCCAGGTTGCTTGGTTGGCCAAAAAGGGCGTATGCGTTTTTTCCTGAATATATTCAGGAAAAAACGCATACGCCCTTTTTGGCCAAGGGCATCATTGTCAACGTTTTGCCGCTTTTCATGTGCTTTAAAGGCGATTCGTATCTACCTCCTGAAATCTGTTTCCTGCAATTCTGCCTTGATTTCAAATCCTCTTCTTTGCCTTCCCTCAATATATTTGTGGACGAGAGTTATCATTTATAACTCTGCAGGTTTGTGAATTGCAGTGCCCTGAACCTCCATTTTACAACTCGTTTTTATGGGAGCTGGCCGCAAAATCGCAGAATGGCTTCAGGCCCTGTTCTGGTTCCGGGGGGCAGGCTGAGCCTGTGGTTAATTCTTCTTTCTGATGGGAAAATAGAGTGACCTGTGCCTGTCCCAACACCAAGAGCTAGTCTCTCGTTGGTTCCACGTCTTCCCGTTTATCCTCAGGACAAATTGCAACCTGTACGGAACAGGAGGTTAAAGGTGCTGATGCTCCAAGTAGGGAGTTTGCTAGTAAAGCGGCTGGAATGGCGAACCCGGGCACAAGGAGATGAGAAATGAGGTGCGTTTTAGAAACCTTTCCCCATCACACGGTGTACCATCTTCTGGGTTTCTCATGCATGATTTGATGTAGGAAGATGCCCTTGAACCTGGAGATTTGGGACCCATGCGATGGGTACCACGCAGTATTACTTTAAAGGGTCTGCGTTTGCTCACCCAACCTCACCAAACCTCTCAGCCCGAAGAGTGTCCACCCTTATGTCTCATCCAGCTGTGCGTCTAGATATGGTCAATCCAGGTTGCATCACAGCCCCTGAACGCATTGTGTAAGAATTTCTCTCTCTTTCACTGTCTTTGTTTCATGGTTGTTTCAAAGTAATTTATTTTTATAATGGGGTTTAGCTGCTTTTCACTGCTGTGTTTATGCGGCTTTACACCCACTTGACACACTAACAGAGAGATATCAATACATAGGTTTTACGATTATTATTAGTCAGATATATTCTTGTGCGGTGAATAGGGCGTGTTGAGTCCAGTTCTCTGAGCAAGGAGTAGGTCTTGTGTATTACATATTGGGTTTATGGAACGGTATCTGAGCTAATTTGATACCCTTGTTTTATGTATCACCCCACCTCACCTTTCCCGTTAAGCAGCCATAGTGTGTTTTCTGCATGTGTGACTCTGTTCTGTTTTGTAATTCAGTTCAAGTGTAACGGTTTTTACATTCCCTCTATCAGTGATACCTTATGAGAAGTGTCCTTTTCTGTGTGACTTATTTCACTTAGAATCGTCGTACCTAAATCCACTCATCATGCTGCTACTAACCTTACGACATTGATTTCCTGGCTGAGTGATATTCCATTGTACATAAGGACCACAACTTCTTTATCCATTTTTCTCTTTCCTGGGATATTTAAGGTGGAATGAAGTGGAGGTCCTGGTCAACAGAGCAGCCCTAAACTTTGGGGTGCTTGTGTCTTGCTGATTTTTAATTTTCCCAATTTATACCCCCATGAGTGGAAGTGCCCTATGCTCTCTAAGCTGTGTTTTTCAGATGTTTCAGGACTCACCGGACACTTCTCCAGAGTGGCTCTTGGCAATTTACATCCCGCCCATCAGTGTAGCAAGGCTCCCATTTCTCCATGGCCTGTCCTGCATTTCTGGTTTTGACACTTTTTTCAGCATGGCCCTTTTGACCGATGGGAAGCGAGACTTCTTTGTAGCGCTGATTTGCCTTTCCAGGTTGCTTGGTTGGCCAAAAAGGGCGTATGCGTTTTTTCCTGAATATATTCAGGAAAAAACGCATACGCCCTTTTTGGCCAAGGGCATCATTGTCAACGTTTTGCCGCTTTTCATGTGCTTTAAAGGCGATTCGTATCTACCTCCTGAAATCTGTTTCCTGCAATTCTGCCTTGATTTCAAATCCTCTTCTTTGCCTTCCCTCAATATATTTGTGGACGAGAGTTATCATTTATAACTCTGCAGGTTTGTGAATTGCAGTGCCCTGAACCTCCATTTTACAACTCGTTTTTATGGGAGCTGGCCGCAAAATCGCAGAATGGCTTCAGGCCCTGTTCTGGTTCCGGGGGTCAGGCTGAGCCTGTGGTTAATTCTTCTTTCTGATGGGAAAATAGAGTGACCTGTGCCTGTCCCAACACCAAGAGCTAGTCTCTCGTTGGTTCCACGTCTTCCCGTTTATCCTCAGGACAAATTGCAACCTGTACGGAACAGGAGGTTAAAGGTGCTGATGCTCCAAGTAGGGAGCTTGCTAGTAAAGTGGCTGGAATGGCGAACCCGGGCACAAGGAGATGAGAAATGAGGTGCGTTTTAGAAACCTTTCCCCATCACACGGTGTACCATCTTCTGGGTTTCTCATGCATGTTTTTGATGTAGGAAGATGCCCTTGAACCTGGAGATTTGGGACCCATGCGATGGGTACCACGCAGTATTACTTTAAAGGGTCTGCGTTTGCTCACCCAACCTCACCAAACCTCTCAGCCCCAAGAGTGTCCACCCTTATGTCTCATCCAGCTGTGCGTCTAGATATGGTCAATCCAGGTTGCATCACAGCCCCTGAACGCATTGTGTAAGAATTTCTCTCTCTTTCACTGTCTTTGTTTCATGGGTGTTTCAAAGTAATTTATTTTTATAATGGGGTTTAGCTGCTTTTCACTGCTGTGTTTATGCCGCTTTACACCCACTTGACACACTAACAGAGAGATATCAATACATAGGTTTTACGATTATTATTAGTCAGATATATTCTTGTGCGGTGAATAGGGCGTGTTGAGTCCAGTTCTCTGAGCAAGGAGTAGGTCTTGTCTATTACATATTGGGTTTATGGAACGGTATCTGAGCTAATTTGATACCCTTGTTTTATGTATCACCCCACCTCACCTTTCCCGTTAAGCAGCCATAGTGTGTTTTCTGCATGTGTGACTCTGTTCTGTTTTGTAATTCAGTTCAAGTGTAACGGTTTTTACATTCCCTCTATCAGTGATACCTTATGAGAAGTGTCCTTTTCTGTGTGACTTATTTCACTTAGAATCGTCGTACCTAAATCCACTCATCATGCTGCTACTAACCTTACGACATTGATTTCCTGGCTGAGTGATATTCCATTGTACATAAGGACCACAACTTCTTTATCCATTTTTCTCTTTCCTGGGATATTTAAGGTGGAATGAAGTGGAGGTCCTGGTCAACAGAGCAGCCCTAAACTTTGGGGTGCTTGTGTCTTGCTGATTTTTCATTTTCCCAATTTATACCCCCATGAGTGGAAGTGCCCTATGCTCTCTAAGCTGTGTTTTTCAGATGTTTCAGGACTCACCGGACACTTCTCCAGAGTGGCTCTTGGCAATTTACATCCCGCCCATCAGTGTAGCAAGGCTCCCATTTCTCCATGGCCTGTCCTGCATTTCTGGTTTTGACACTTTTTTCAGCATGGCCCTTTTGACCGATGGGAAGCGAGACTTCTTTGTAGCGCTGAATTGCCTTTCCAGGTTGCTTGGTTGGCCAAAAAGGGCGTATGCGTTTTTTCCTGAATATATTCAGGAAAAAAGGCATACGCCCTTTTTGGCCAAGGGCATCATTGTCAACGTTTTGCCGCTTTTCATGTGCTTTAAAGGCGATTCGTATCTACCTCCTGAAATCTGTTTCCTGCAATTCTGCCTTGATTTCAAATCCTCTTCTTTGCCTTCCCTCAATATATTTGTGGACGAGAGTTATCATTTATAACTCTGCAGGTTTGTGAATTGCAGTGCCCTGAACCTCCATTTTACAACTCGTTTTTATGGGAGCTGGCCGCAAAATCGCAGAATGGCTTCAGGCCCTGTTCTGGTTCCGGGGGGCAGGCTGAGCCTGTGGTTGATTCTTCTTTCTGATGGGAAAATAGAGTGACCTGTGCCTGTCCCAACACCAAGAGCTAGTCTCTCGTTGGTTCCACGTCTTCCCGTTTATCCTCAGGACAAATTGCAACCTGTATGGAACAGGAGGTTAAAGGTGCTGATGCTCCAAGTAGGGAGCTTGCTAGTAAAGCAGCTGGAATGGCGAACCCGGGCACAAGGAGATGAGAAATGAGGTGCGTTTTAGAAACCTTTCCCCATCACACGGTGTACCATCTTCTGGGTTTCTCATGCATGTTTTTGATGTAGGAAGATGCCCTTGAACCTGGAGATTTGGGACCCATGCGATGGGTACCACGCAGTATAACTTTAAAGGGTCTGCGTTTGCTCACCCAACCTCACCAAACCTCTCAGCCCCAAGAGTGTCCACCCTTATGTCTCATCCAGCTGTGCGTCTGGATATGGTCAATCCAGGTTGCATCACAGCCCCTGAACGCATTGTGTAAGAATTTCTCTCTCTTTCACTGTCTTTGTTTCATGGGTGTTTCAAAGTAATTTATTTTTATAATGGGGTTTAGCTGCTTTTCACTGCTGTGTTTATGCCGCTTTACACCCACTTGACACACTAACAGAGAGATATCAATACATAGGTTTTACGATTATTATTAGTCAGATATATTCTTGTGCGGTGAATAGGGCGTGTTGAGTCCAGTTCTCTGAGCAAGGAGTAGGTCTTGTCTATTACATATTGGGTTTATGGAACGGTATCTGAGCTAATTTGATACCCTTGTTTTATGTATCACCCCACCTCACCTTTCCCGTTAAGCAGCCATAGTGTGTTTTCTGCATGTGTGACTCTGTTCTGTTTTGTAATTCAGTTCAAGTGTAACGGTTTTTACATTCCCTCTATCAGTGATACCTTATGAGAAGTGTCCTTTTCTGTGTGACTTATTTCACTTAGAATCGTCGTACCTAAATCCACTCATCATGCTGCTACTAACCTTACGACATTGATTTCCTGGCTGAGTGATATTCCATTGTACATAAGGACCACAACTTCTTTATCCATTTTTCTCTTTCCTGGGATATTTAAGGTGGAATGAAGTGGAGGTCCTGGTCAACAGAGCAGCCCTAAACTTTGGGGTGCTTGTGTCTTGCTGATTTTTCATTTTCCCAATTTATACCCCCATGAGTGGAAGTGCCCTATGCTCTCTAAGCTGTGTTTTTCAGATGTTTCAGGACTCACCGGACACTTCTCCAGAGTGGCTCTTGGCAATTTACATCCCGCCCATCAGTGTAGCAAGGCTCCCATTTCTCCATGGCCTGTCCTGCATTTCTGGTTTTGACACTTTTTTCAGCATGGCCCTTTTGACCGATGGGAAGCGAGACTTCTTTGTAGCGCTGAATTGCCTTTCCAGGTTGCTTGGTTGGCCAAAAAGGGCGTATGCGTTTTTTCCTGAATATATTCAGGAAAAAAGGCATACGCCCTTTTTGGCCAAGGGCATCATTGTCAACGTTTTGCCGCTTTTCATGTGCTTTAAAGGCGATTCGTATCTACCTCCTGAAATCTGTTTCCTGCAATTCTGCCTTGATTTCAAATCCTCTTCTTTGCCTTCCCTCAATATATTTGTGGACGAGAGTTATCATTAATAACTCTGCAGGTTTGGGAATTGCAGTGCCCTGAACCTTCATTTTACAACTCGTTTTTGTGGGAGCTGGCCGCAAAATTGCAGAATGGCTTCAGGCCCTGTTCTGGTTCCTGGGGGCAGGCTGAGCCTGTGGTTAATTCTTCTTTCTGATGGGAAAATAGAGTGACCTGTGCCTGTCCCAACACCAAGAGCTAGTCTCTCGTTGGTTCCACGTCTTCCCGTTTATCCTCAGGACAAATTGCAACCTGTATGGAACAGGAGGTTAAAGGTGCTGATGCTCCAATTAGGGAGCTTGCTAGTAAAGCGGCTGGAATGGCGAACCCGGGCACAAGGAGATGAGAAATGAGGTGCGTTTTAGAAACCTTTCCCCATCACACGGTGTACCATCTTCTGGGTTTCTCATGCATGTTTTTGATGTAGGAAGATGCCCTTGAACCTGGAGATTTGGGACCCATGCGATGGGTACCACGCAGTATTACTTTAAAGGGTCTGCGTTTGCTCACCCAACCTCACCAAACCTCTCAGCCCCAAGAGTGTCCACCCTTATGTCTCATCCAGCTGTGCGTCTAGATATGGTCAATCCAGGTTGCATCACAGCCCCTGAACGCATTGTGTAAGAATTTCTCTCTCTTTCACTGTCTTTGTTTCATGGGTGTTTCAAAGTAGTTTATTTTTATAATGGGGTTTAGCTGCTTTTCACTGCTGTGTTTATGCCGCTTTACACCCACTTGACACACTAACAGAGAGATATCAATACATAGGTTTTACGATTATTATTAGTCAGATATATTCTTGTGCGGTGAATAGGGCGTGTTGAGTCCAGTTCTCTGAGCAAGGAGTAGGTCTTGTCTATTACATATTGGGTTTATGGAACGGTATCTGAGCTAATTTGATACCCTTGTTTTATGTATCACCCCACCTCACCTTTCCCGTTAAGCAGCCATAGTGTGTTTTCTGCATGTGTGACTCTGTTCTGTTTTGTAATTCAGTTCAAGTGTAACGGTTTTTACATTCCCTCTATCAGTGATACCTTATGAGAAGTGTCCTTTTCTGTGTGACTTATTTCACTTAGAATCGTCGTACCTAAATCCACTCATCATGCTGCTACTAACCTTACGACATTGATTTCCTGGCTGAGTGATATTCCATTGTACATAAGGACCACAACTTCTTTATCCATTTTTCTCTTTCCTGGGATATTTAAGGTGGAATGAAGTGGAGGTCCTGGTCAACAGAGCAGCCCTAAACTTTGGGGTGCTTGTGTCTTGCTGATTTTTAATTTTCCCAATTTATACCCCCATGAGTGGAAGTGCCCTATGCTCTCTAAGCTGTGTTTTTCAGATGTTTCAGGACTCACCGGACACTTCTCCGGAGTGGCTCTTGGCAATTTACATCCCGCCCATCAGTGTAGCAAGGCTCCCATTTCTCCATGGCCTGTCCTGCATTTCTGGTTTTGACACTTTTTTCAGCATGGCCCTTTTGACCGATGGGAAGCGAGACTTCTTTGTAGCGCTGATTTGCCTTTCCAGGTTGCTTGGTTGGCCAAAAAGGGCGTATGCGTTTTTTCCTGAATATATTCAGGAAAAAACGCATACGCCCTTTTTGGCCAAGGGCATCATTGTCAACGTTTTGCCGCTTTTCATGTGCTTTAAAGGCGATTCGTATCTACCTCCTGAAATCTGTTTCCTGCAATTCTGCCTTGATTTCAAATCCTCTTCTTTGCCTTCCCTCAATATATTTGTGGACGAGAGTTATCATTTATAACTCTGCAGGTTTGTGAATTGCAGTGCCCTGAACCTCCATTTTACAACTCGTTTTTATGGGAGCTGGCCGCAAAATCGCAGAATGGCTTCAGGCCCTGTTCTGGTTCCGGGGGGCAGGCTGAGCCTGTGGTTGATTCTTCTTTCTGATGGGAAAATAGAGTGACCTGTGCCTGTCCCAACACCAAGAGCTAGTCTCTCGTTGGTTCCACGTCTTCCCGTTTATCCTCAGGACAAATTGCAACCTGTATGGAACAGGAGGTTAAAGGTGCTGATGCTCCAAGTAGGGAGCTTGCTAGTAAAGCGGCTGGAATGGCGAACCCGGGCACAAGGAGATGAGAAATGAGGTGCGTTTTAGAAACCTTTCCCCATCACACGGTGTACCATCTTCTGGGTTTCTCATGCATGTTTTTGATGTAGGAAGATGCCCTTGAACCTGGAGATTTGGGACCCATGCGATGGGTACCACGCAGTATAACTTTAAAGGGTCTGCGTTTGCTCACCCAACCTCACCAAACCTCTCAGCCCCAAGAGTGTCCACCCTTATGTCTCATCCAGCTGTGCGTCTAGATATGGTCAATCCAGGTTGCATCACAGCCCCTGAACGCATTGTGTAAGAATTTCTCTCTCTTTCACTGTCTTTGTTTCATGGGTGTTTCAAAGTAATTTATTTTTATAATGGGGTTTAGCTGCTTTTCACTGCTGTGTTTATGCCGCTTTACACCCACTTGACACACTAACAGAGAGATATCAATACATAGGTTTTACGATTATTATTAGTCAGATATATTCTTGTGCGGTGAATAGGGCGTGTTGAGTCCAGTTCTCTGAGCAAGGAGTAGGTCTTGTCTATTACATATTGGGTTTATGGAACGGTATCTGAGCTAATTTGATACCCTTGTTTTATGTATCACCCCACCTCACCTTTCCCGTTAAGCAGCCATAGTGTGTTTTCTGCATGTGTGACTCTGTTCTGTTTTGTAATTCAGTTCAAGTGTAACGGTTTTTACATTCCCTCTATCAGTGATACCTTATGAGAAGTGTCCTTTTCTGTGTGACTTATTTCACTTAGAATCGTCGTACCTAAATCCACTCATCATGCTGCTACTAACCTTACGACATTGATTTCCTGGCTGAGTGATATTCCATTGTACATAAGGACCACAACTTCTTTATCCATTTTTCTCTTTCCTGGGATATTTAAGGTGGAATGAAGTGGAGGTCCTGGTCAACAGAGCAGCCCTAAACTTTGGGGTGCTTGTGTCTTGCTGATTTTTCATTTTCCCAATTTATACCCCCATGAGTGGAAGTGCCCTATGCTCTCTAAGCTGTGTTTTTCAGATGTTTCAGGACTCACCGGACACTTCTCCGGAGTGGCTCTTGGCAATTTACATCCCGCCCATCAGTGTAGCAAGGCTCCCATTTCTCCATGGCCTGTCCTGCATTTCTGGTTTTGACACTTTTTTCAGCATGGCCCTTTTGACCGATGGGAAGCGAGACTTCTTTGTAGCGCTGATTTGCCTTTCCAGGTTGCTTGGTTGGCCAAAAAGGGCGTATGCGTTTTTTCCTGAATATATTCAGGAAAAAACGCATACGCCCTTTTTGGCCAAGGGCATCATTGTCAACGTTTTGCCGCTTTTCATGTGCTTTAAAGGCGATTCGTATCTACCTCCTGAAATCTGTTTCCTGCAATTCTGCCTTGATTTCAAATCCTCTTCTTTGCCTTCCCTCAATATATTTGTGGACGAGAGTTATCATTTATAACTCTGCAGGTTTGTGAATTGCAGTGCCCTGAACCTCCATTTTACAACTCGTTTTTATGGGAGCTGGCCGCAAAATCGCAGAATGGCTTCAGGCCCTGTTCTGGTTCCGGGGGGCAGGCTGAGCCTGTGGTTAATTCTTCTTTCTGATGGGAAAATAGAGTGACCTGTGCCTGTCCCAACACCAAGAGCTAGTCTCTCGTTGGTTCCACGTCTTCCCGTTTATCCTCAGGACAAATTGCAACCTGTACGGAACAGGAGGTTAAAGGTGCTGATGCTCCAAGTAGGGAGTTTGCTAGTAAAGCGGCTGGAATGGCGAACCCGGGCACAAGGAGATGAGAAATGAGGTGCGTTTTAGAAACCTTTCCCCATCACACGGTGTACCATCTTCTGGGTTTCTCATGCATGATTTGATGTAGGAAGATGCCCTTGAACCTGGAGATTTGGGACCCATGCGATGGGTACCACGCAGTATTACTTTAAAGGGTCTGCGTTTGCTCACCCAACCTCACCAAACCTCTCAGCCCCAAGAGTGTCCACCCTTATGTCTCATCCAGCTGTGCGTCTAGATATGGTCAATCCAGGTTGCATCACAGCCCCTGAACGCATTGTGTAAGAATTTCTCTCTCTTTCACTGTCTTTGTTTCATGGGTGTTTCAAAGTAATTTATTTTTATAATGGGGTTTAGCTGCTTTTCACTGCTGTGTTTATGCCGCTTTACACCCACTTGACACACTAACAGAGAGATATCAATACATAGGTTTTACGATTATTATTAGTCAGATATATTCTTGTGCGGTGAATAGGGCGTGTTGAGTCCAGTTCTCTGAGCAAGGAGTAGGTCTTGTCTATTACATATTGGGTTTATGGAACGGTATCTGAGCTAATTTGATACCCTTGTTTTATGTATCACCCCACCTCACCTTTCCCGTTAAGCAGCCATAGTGTGTTTTCTGCATGTGTGACTCTGTTCTGTTTTGTAATTCAGTTCAAGTGTAACGGTTTTTACATTCCCTCTATCAGTGATACCTTATGAGAAGTGTCCTTTTCTGTGTGACTTATTTCACTTAGAATCGTCGTACCTAAATCCACTCATCATGCTGCTACTAACCTTACGACATTGATTTCCTGGCTGAGTGATATTCCATTGTACATAAGGACCACAACTTCTTTATCCATTTTTCTCTTTCCTGGGATATTTAAGGTGGAATGAAGTGGAGGTCCTGGTCAACAGAGCAGCCCTAAACTTTGGGGTGCTTGTGTCTTGCTGATTTTTAATTTTCCCAATTTATACCCCCATGAGTGGAAGTGCCCTATGCTCTCTAAGCTGTGTTTTTCAGATGTTTCAGGACTCACCGGACACTTCTCCAGAGTGGCTCTTGGCAATTTACATCCCGCCCATCAGTGTAGCAAGGCTCCCATTTCTCCATGGCCTGTCCTGCATTTCTGGTTTTGACACTTTTTTCAGCATGGCCCTTTTGACCGATGGGAAGCGAGACTTCTTTGTAGCGCTGATTTGCCTTTCCAGGTTGCTTGGTTGGCCAAAAAGGGCGTATGCGTTTTTTCCTGAATATATTCAGGAAAAAACGCATACGCCCTTTTTGGCCAAGGGCATCATTGTCAACGTTTTGCCGCTTTTCATGTGCTTTAAAGGCGATTCGTATCTACCTCCTGAAATCTGTTTCCTGCAATTCTGCCTTGATTTCAAATCCTCTTCTTTGCCTTCCCTCAATATATTTGTGGACGAGAGTTATCATTTATAACTCTGCAGGTTTGTGAATTGCAGTGCCCTGAACCTCCATTTTACAACTCGTTTTTATGGGAGCTGGCCGCAAAATCGCAGAATGGCTTCAGGCCCTGTTCTGGTTCCGGGGGTCAGGCTGAGCCTGTGGTTAATTCTTCTTTCTGATGGGAAAATAGAGTGACCTGTGCCTGTCCCAACACCAAGAGCTAGTCTCTCGTTGGTTCCACGTCTTCCCGTTTATCCTCAGGACAAATTGCAACCTGTACGGAACAGGAGGTTAAAGGTGCTGATGCTCCAAGTAGGGAGCTTGCTAGTAAAGTGGCTGGAATGGCGAACCCGGGCACAAGGAGATGAGAAATGAGGTGCGTTTTAGAAACCTTTCCCCATCACACGGTGTACCATCTTCTGGGTTTCTCATGCATGTTTTTGATGTAGGAAGATGCCCTTGAACCTGGAGATTTGGGACCCATGCGATGGGTACCACGCAGTATTACTTTAAAGGGTCTGCGTTTGCTCACCCAACCTCACCAAACCTCTCAGCCCCAAGAGTGTCCACCCTTATGTCTCATCCAGCTGTGCGTCTAGATATGGTCAATCCAGGTTGCATCACAGCCCCTGAACGCATTGTGTAAGAATTTCTCTCTCTTTCACTGTCTTTGTTTCATGGGTGTTTCAAAGTAATTTATTTTTATAATGGGGTTTAGCTGCTTTTCACTGCTGTGTTTATGCCGCTTTACACCCACTTGACACACTAACAGAGAGATATCAATACATAGGTTTTACGATTATTATTAGTCAGATATATTCTTGTGCGGTGAATAGGGCGTGTTGAGTCCAGTTCTCTGAGCAAGGAGTAGGTCTTGTCTATTACATATTGGGTTTATGGAACGGTATCTGAGCTAATTTGATACCCTTGTTTTATGTATCACCCCACCTCACCTTTCCCGTTAAGCAGCCATAGTGTGTTTTCTGCATGTGTGACTCTGTTCTGTTTTGTAATTCAGTTCAAGTGTAACGGTTTTTACATTCCCTCTATCAGTGATACCTTATGAGAAGTGTCCTTTTCTGTGTGACTTATTTCACTTAGAATCGTCGTACCTAAATCCACTCATCATGCTGCTACTAACCTTACGACATTGATTTCCTGGCTGAGTGATATTCCATTGTACATAAGGACCACAACTTCTTTATCCATTTTTCTCTTTCCTGGGATATTTAAGGTGGAATGAAGTGGAGGTCCTGGTCAACAGAGCAGCCCTAAACTTTGGGGTGCTTGTGTCTTGCTGATTTTTCATTTTCCCAATTTATACCCCCATGAGTGGAAGTGCCCTATGCTCTCTAAGCTGTGTTTTTCAGATGTTTCAGGACTCACCGGACACTTCTCCAGAGTGGCTCTTGGCAATTTACATCCCGCCCATCAGTGTAGCAAGGCTCCCATTTCTCCATGGCCTGTCCTGCATTTCTGGTTTTGACACTTTTTTCAGCATGGCCCTTTTGACCGATGGGAAGCGAGACTTCTTTGTAGCGCTGAATTGCCTTTCCAGGTTGCTTGGTTGGCCAAAAAGGGCGTATGCGTTTTTTCCTGAATATATTCAGGAAAAAAGGCATACGCCCTTTTTGGCCAAGGGCATCATTGTCAACGTTTTGCCGCTTTTCATGTGCTTTAAAGGCGATTCGTATCTACCTCCTGAAATCTGTTTCCTGCAATTCTGCCTTGATTTCAAATCCTCTTCTTTGCCTTCCCTCAATATATTTGTGGACGAGAGTTATCATTTATAACTCTGCAGGTTTGTGAATTGCAGTGCCCTGAACCTCCATTTTACAACTCGTTTTTATGGGAGCTGGCCGCAAAATCGCAGAATGGCTTCAGGCCCTGTTCTGGTTCCGGGGGGCAGGCTGAGCCTGTGGTTGATTCTTCTTTCTGATGGGAAAATAGAGTGACCTGTGCCTGTCCCAACACCAAGAGCTAGTCTCTCGTTGGTTCCACGTCTTCCCGTTTATCCTCAGGACAAATTGCAACCTGTATGGAACAGGAGGTTAAAGGTGCTGATGCTCCAAGTAGGGAGCTTGCTAGTAAAGCGGCTGGAATGGCGAACCCGGGCACAAGGAGATGAGAAATGAGGTGCGTTTTAGAAACCTTTCCCCATCACACGGTGTACCATCTTCTGGGTTTCTCATGCATGTTTTTGATGTAGGAAGATGCCCTTGAACCTGGAGATTTGGGACCCATGCGATGGGTACCACGCAGTATAACTTTAAAGGGTCTGCGTTTGCTCACCCAACCTCACCAAACCTCTCAGCCCCAAGAGTGTCCACCCTTATGTCTCATCCAGCTGTGCGTCTGGATATGGTCAATCCAGGTTGCATCACAGCCCCTGAACGCATTGTGTAAGAATTTCTCTCTCTTTCACTGTCTTTGTTTCATGGGTGTTTCAAAGTAATTTATTTTTATAATGGGGTTTAGCTGCTTTTCACTGCTGTGTTTATGCCGCTTTACACCCACTTGACACACTAACAGAGAGATATCAATACATAGGTTTTACGATTATTATTAGTCAGATATATTCTTGTGCGGTGAATAGGGCGTGTTGAGTCCAGTTCTCTGAGCAAGGAGTAGGTCTTGTCTATTACATATTGGGTTTATGGAACGGTATCTGAGCTAATTTGATACCCTTGTTTTATGTATCACCCCACCTCACCTTTCCCGTTAAGCAGCCATAGTGTGTTTTCTGCATGTGTGACTCTGTTCTGTTTTGTAATTCAGTTCAAGTGTAACGGTTTTTACATTCCCTCTATCAGTGATACCTTATGAGAAGTGTCCTTTTCTGTGTGACTTATTTCACTTAGAATCGTCGTACCTAAATCCACTCATCATGCTGCTACTAACCTTACGACATTGATTTCCTGGCTGAGTGATATTCCATTGTACATAAGGACCACAACTTCTTTATCCATTTTTCTCTTTCCTGGGATATTTAAGGTGGAATGAAGTGGAGGTCCTGGTCAACAGAGCAGCCCTAAACTTTGGGGTGCTTGTGTCTTGCTGATTTTTCATTTTCCCAATTTATACCCCCATGAGTGGAAGTGCCCTATGCTCTCTAAGCTGTGTTTTTCAGATGTTTCAGGACTCACCGGACACTTCTCCAGAGTGGCTCTTGGCAATTTACATCCCGCCCATCAGTGTAGCAAGGCTCCCATTTCTCCATGGCCTGTCCTGCATTTCTGGTTTTGACACTTTTTTCAGCATGGCCCTTTTGACCGATGGGAAGCGAGACTTCTTTGTAGCGCTGATTTGCCTTTCCAGGTTGCTTGGTTGGCCAAAAAGGGCGTATGCGTTTTTTCCTGAATATATTCAGGAAAAAACGCATACGCCCTTTTTGGCCAAGGGCATCATTGTCAACGTTTTGCCGCTTTTCATGTGCTTTAAAGGCGATTCGTATCTACCTCCTGAAATCTGTTTCCTGCAATTCTGCCTTGATTTCAAATCCTCTTCTTTGCCTTCCCTCAATATATTTGTGGACGAGAGTTATCATTTATAACTCTGCAGGTTTGTGAATTGCAGTGCCCTGAACCTCCATTTTACAACTCGTTTTTATGGGAGCTGGCCGCAAAATCGCAGAATGGCTTCAGGCCCTGTTCTGGTTCCGGGGGTCAGGCTGAGCCTGTGGTTAATTCTTCTTTCTGATGGGAAAATAGAGTGACCTGTGCCTGTCCCAACACCAAGAGCTAGTCTCTCGTTGGTTCCACGTCTTCCCGTTTATCCTCAGGACAAATTGCAACCTGTACGGAACAGGAGGTTAAAGGTGCTGATGCTCCAAGTAGGGAGCTTGCTAGTAAAGCGGCTGGAATGGCGAACCCGGGCACAAGGAGATGAGAAATGAGGTGCGTTTTAGAAACCTTTCCCCATCACACGGTGTACCATCTTCTGGGTTTCTCATGCATGTTTTTGATGTAGGAAGATGCCCTTGAACCTGGAGATTTGGGACCCATGCGATGGGTACCACGCAGTATTACTTTAAAGGGTCTGCGTTTGCTCACCCAACCTCACCAAACCTCTCAGCCCCAAGAGTGTCCACCCTTATGTCTCATCCAGCTGTGCGTCTAGATATGGTCAATCCAGGTTGCATCACAGCCCCTGAACGCATTGTGTAAGAATTTCTCTCTCTTTCACTGTCTTTGTTTCATGGGTGTTTCAAAGTAATTTATTTTTATAATGGGGTTTAGCTGCTTTTCACTGCTGTGTTTATGCCGCTTTACACCCACTTGACACACTAACAGAGAGATATCAATACATAGGTTTTACGATTATTATTAGTCAGATATATTCTTGTGCGGTGAATAGGGCGTGTTGAGTCCAGTTCTCTGAGCAAGGAGTAGGTCTTGTCTATTACATATTGGGTTTATGGAACGGTATCTGAGCTAATTTGATACCCTTGTTTTATGTATCACCCCACCTCACCTTTCCCGTTAAGCAGCCATAGTGTGTTTTCTGCATGTGTGACTCTGTTCTGTTTTGTAATTCAGTTCAAGTGTAACGGTTTTTACATTCCCTCTATCAGTGATACCTTATGAGAAGTGTCCTTTTCTGTGTGACTTATTTCACTTAGAATCGTCGTACCTAAATCCACTCATCATGCTGCTACTAACCTTACGACATTGATTTCCTGGCTGAGTGATATTCCATTGTACATAAGGACCACAACTTCTTTATCCATTTTTCTCTTTCCTGGGATATTTAAGGTGGAATGAAGTGGAGGTCCTGGTCAACAGAGCAGCCCTAAACTTTGGGGTGCTTGTGTCTTGCTGATTTTTCATTTTCCCAATTTATACCCCCATGAGTGGAAGTGCCCTATGCTCTCTAAGCTGTGTTTTTCAGATGTTTCAGGACTCACCGGACACTTCTCCAGAGTGGCTCTTGGCAATTTACATCCCGCCCATCAGTGTAGCAAGGCTCCCATTTCTCCATGGCCTGTCCTGCATTTCTGGTTTTGACACTTTTTTCAGCATGGCCCTTTTGACCGATGGGAAGCGAGACTTCTTTGTAGCGCTGATTTGCCTTTCCAGGTTGCTTGGTTGGCCAAAAAGGGCGTATGCGTTTTTTCCTGAATATATTCAGGAAAAAACGCATACGCCCTTTTTGGCCAAGGGCATCATTGTCAACGTTTTGCCGCTTTTCATGTGCTTTAAAGGCGATTCGTATCTACCTCCTGAAATCTGTTTCCTGCAATTCTGCCTTGATTTCAAATCCTCTTCTTTGCCTTCCCTCAATATATTTGTGGACGAGAGTTATCATTTATAACTCTGCAGGTTTGTGAATTGCAGTGCCCTGAACCTCCATTTTACAACTCGTTTTTATGGGAGCTGGCCGCAAAATCGCAGAATGGCTTCAGGCCCTGTTCTGGTTCCGGGGGGCAGGCTGAGCCTGTGGTTAATTCTTCTTTCTGATGGGAAAATAGAGTGACCTGTGCCTGTCCCAACACCAAGAGCTAGTCTCTCGTTGGTTCCACGTCTTCCCGTTTATCCTCAGGACAAATTGCAACCTGTACGGAACAGGAGGTTAAAGGTGCTGATGCTCCAAGTAGGGAGCTTGCTAGTAAAGTGGCTGGAATGGCGAACCCGGGCACAAGGAGATGAGAAATGAGGTGCGTTTTAGAAACCTTTCCCCATCACACGGTGTACCATCTTCTGGGTTTCTCATGCATGTTTTTGATGTAGGAAGATGCCCTTGAACCTGGAGATTTGGGACCCATGCGATGGGTACCACGCAGTATTACTTTAAAGGGTCTGCGTTTGCTCACCCAACCTCACCAAACCTCTCAGCCCCAAGAGTGTCCACCCTTATGTCTCATCCAGCTGTGCGTCTAGATATGGTCAATCCAGGTTGCATCACAGCCCCTGAACGCATTGTGTAAGAATTTCTCTCTCTTTCACTGTCTTTGTTTCATGGGTGTTTCAAAGTAATTTATTTTTATAATGGGGTTTAGCTGCTTTTCACTGCTGTGTTTATGCCGCTTTACACCCACTTGACACACTAACAGAGAGATATCAATACATAGGTTTTACGATTATTATTAGTCAGATATATTCTTGTGCGGTGAATAGGGCGTGTTGAGTCCAGTTCTCTGAGCAAGGAGTAGGTCTTGTCTATTACATATTGGGTTTATGGAACGGTATCTGAGCTAATTTGATACCCTTGTTTTATGTATCACCCCACCTCACCTTTCCCGTTAAGCAGCCATAGTGTGTTTTCTGCATGTGTGACTCTGTTCTGTTTTGTAATTCAGTTCAAGTGTAACGGTTTTTACATTCCCTCTATCAGTGATACCTTATGAGAAGTGTCCTTTTCTGTGTGACTTATTTCACTTAGAATCGTCGTACCTAAATCCACTCATCATGCTGCTACTAACCTTACGACATTGATTTCCTGGCTGAGTGATATTCCATTGTACATAAGGACCACAACTTCTTTATCCATTTTTCTCTTTCCTGGGATATTTAAGGTGGAATGAAGTGGAGGTCCTGGTCAACAGAGCAGCCCTAAACTTTGGGGTGCTTGTGTCTTGCTGATTTTTCATTTTCCCAATTTATACCCCCATGAGTGGAAGTGCCCTATGCTCTCTAAGCTGTGTTTTTCAGATGTTTCAGGACTCACCGGACACTTCTCCAGAGTGGCTCTTGGCAATTTACATCCCGCCCATCAGTGTAGCAAGGCTCCCATTTCTCCATGGCCTGTCCTGCATTTCTGGTTTTGACACTTTTTTCAGCATGGCCCTTTTGACCGATGGGAAGCGAGACTTCTTTGTAGCGCTGAATTGCCTTTCCAGGTTGCTTGGTTGGCCAAAAAGGGCGTATGCGTTTTTTCCTGAATATATTCAGGAAAAAAGGCATACGCCCTTTTTGGCCAAGGGCATCATTGTCAACGTTTTGCCGCTTTTCATGTGCTTTAAAGGCGATTCGTATCTACCTCCTGAAATCTGTTTCCTGCAATTCTGCCTTGATTTCAAATCCTCTTCTTTGCCTTCCCTCAATATATTTGTGGACGAGAGTTATCATTAATAACTCTGCAGGTTTGGGAATTGCAGTGCCCTGAACCTCCATTTTACAACTCGTTTTTGTGGGAGCTGGCCGCAAAATTGCAGAATGGCTTCAGGCGCTGTTCTGGTTCCTGGGGGCAGGCTGAGCCTGTGGTTAATTCTTCTTTCTGATGGGAAAATAGAGTGACCTGTGCCTGTCCCAACACCAAGAGCTAGTCTCTCGTTGGTTCCACGTCTTCCCGTTTATCCTCAGGACAAATTGCAACCTGTATGGAACAGGAGGTTAAAGGTGCTGATGCTCCAATTAGGGAGCTTGCTAGTAAAGCGGCTGGAATGGCGAACCCGGGCACAAGGAGATGAGAAATGAGGTGCGTTTTAGAAACCTTTCCCCATCACACGGTGTACCATCTTCTGGGTTTCTCATGCATGTTTTTGATGTAGGAAGATGCCCTTGAACCTGGAGATTTGGGACCCATGCGATGGGTACCACGCAGTATTACTTTAAAGGGTCTGCGTTTGCTCACCCAACCTCACCAAACCTCTCAGCCCCAAGAGTGTCCACCCTTATGTCTCATCCAGCTGTGCGTCTAGATATGGTCAATCCAGGTTGCATCACAGCCCCTGAACGCATTGTGTAAGAATTTCTCTCTCTTTCACTGTCTTTGTTTCATGGGTGTTTCAAAGTAATTTATTTTTATAATGGGGTTTAGCTGCTTTTCACTGCTGTGTTTATGCCGCTTTACACCCACTTGACACACTAACAGAGAGATATCAATACATAGGTTTTACGATTATTATTAGTCAGATATATTCTTGTGCGGTGAATAGGGCGTGTTGAGTCCAGTTCTCTGAGCAAGGAGTAGGTCTTGTCTATTACATATTGGGTTTATGGAACGGTATCTGAGCTAATTTGATACCCTTGTTTTATGTATCACCCCACCTCACCTTTCCCGTTAAGCAGCCATAGTGTGTTTTCTGCATGTGTGACTCTGTTCTGTTTTGTAATTCAGTTCAAGTGTAACGGTTTTTACATTCCCTCTATCAGTGATACCTTATGAGAAGTGTCCTTTTCTGTGTGACTTATTTCACTTAGAATCGTCGTACCTAAATCCACTCATCATGCTGCTACTAACCTTACGACATTGATTTCCTGGCTGAGTGATATTCCATTGTACATAAGGACCACAACTTCTTTATCCATTTTTCTCTTTCCTGGGATATTTAAGGTGGAATGAAGTGGAGGTCCTGGTCAACAGAGCAGCCCTAAACTTTGGGGTGCTTGTGTCTTGCTGATTTTTAATTTTCCCAATTTATACCCCCATGAGTGGAAGTGCCCTATGCTCTCTAAGCTGTGTTTTTCAGATGTTTCAGGACTCACCGGACACTTCTCCGGAGTGGCTCTTGGCAATTTACATCCCGCCCATCAGTGTAGCAAGGCTCCCATTTCTCCATGGCCTGTCCTGCATTTCTGGTTTTGACACTTTTTTCAGCATGGCCCTTTTGACCGATGGGAAGCGAGACTTCTTTGTAGCGCTGATTTGCCTTTCCAGGTTGCTTGGTTGGCCAAAAAGGGCGTATGCGTTTTTTCCTGAATATATTCAGGAAAAAACGCATACGCCCTTTTTGGCCAAGGGCATCATTGTCAACGTTTTGCCGCTTTTCATGTGCTTTAAAGGCGATTCGTATCTACCTCCTGAAATCTGTTTCCTGCAATTCTGCCTTGATTTCAAATCCTCTTCTTTGCCTTCCCTCAATATATTTGTGGACGAGAGTTATCATTTATAACTCTGCAGGTTTGTGAATTGCAGTGCCCTGAACCTCCATTTTACAACTCGTTTTTATGGGAGCTGGCCGCAAAATCGCAGAATGGCTTCAGGCCCTGTTCTGGTTCCGGGGGGCAGGCTGAGCCTGTGGTTGATTCTTCTTTCTGATGGGAAAATAGAGTGACCTGTGCCTGTCCCAACACCAAGAGCTAGTCTCTCGTTGGTTCCACGTCTTCCCGTTTATCCTCAGGACAAATTGCAACCTGTATGGAACAGGAGGTTAAAGGTGCTGATGCTCCAAGTAGGGAGCTTGCTAGTAAAGCGGCTGGAATGGCGAACCCGGGCACAAGGAGATGAGAAATGAGGTGCGTTTTAGAAACCTTTCCCCATCACACGGTGTACCATCTTCTGGGTTTCTCATGCATGTTTTTGATGTAGGAAGATGCCCTTGAACCTGGAGATTTGGGACCCATGCGATGGGTACCACGCAGTATAACTTTAAAGGGTCTGCGTTTGCTCACCCAACCTCACCAAACCTCTCAGCCCCAAGAGTGTCCACCCTTATGTCTCATCCAGCTGTGCGTCTAGATATGGTCAATCCAGGTTGCATCACAGCCCCTGAACGCATTGTGTAAGAATTTCTCTCTCTTTCACTGTCTTTGTTTCATGGGTGTTTCAAAGTAATTTATTTTTATAATGGGGTTTAGCTGCTTTTCACTGCTGTGTTTATGCCGCTTTACACCCACTTGACACACTAACAGAGAGATATCAATACATAGGTTTTACGATTATTATTAGTCAGATATATTCTTGTGCGGTGAATAGGGCGTGTTGAGTCCAGTTCTCTGAGCAAGGAGTAGGTCTTGTCTATTACATATTGGGTTTATGGAACGGTATCTGAGCTAATTTGATACCCTTGTTTTATGTATCACCCCACCTCACCTTTCCCGTTAAGCAGCCATAGTGTGTTTTCTGCATGTGTGACTCTGTTCTGTTTTGTAATTCAGTTCAAGTGTAACGGTTTTTACATTCCCTCTATCAGTGATACCTTATGAGAAGTGTCCTTTTCTGTGTGACTTATTTCACTTAGAATCGTCGTACCTAAATCCACTCATCATGCTGCTACTAACCTTACGACATTGATTTCCTGGCTGAGTGATATTCCATTGTACATAAGGACCACAACTTCTTTATCCATTTTTCTCTTTCCTGGGATATTTAAGGTGGAATGAAGTGGAGGTCCTGGTCAACAGAGCAGCCCTAAACTTTGGGGTGCTTGTGTCTTGCTGATTTTTCATTTTCCCAATTTATACCCCCATGAGTGGAAGTGCCCTATGCTCTCTAAGCTGTGTTTTTCAGATGTTTCAGGACTCACCGGACACTTCTCCAGAGTGGCTCTTGGCAATTTACATCCCGC
Organism: Balaenoptera borealis; assembly: GCF_965194805.1. Classification (NCBI taxonomy): domain Eukaryota; kingdom Metazoa; phylum Chordata; class Mammalia; order Artiodactyla; family Balaenopteridae; genus Balaenoptera; species Balaenoptera borealis. Next base: position 49,908 of record NW_028122567.1, on the reverse strand, counting down.
CCATCAGTGTAGCAAGGCTCCCATTTCTCCATGGCCTGTCCTGCATTTCTGGTTTTGACACTTTTTTCAGCATGGCCCTTTTGACCGATGGGAAGCGAGACTTCTTTGTAGCGCTGATTTGCCTTTCCAGGTTGCTTGGTTGGCCAAAAAGGGCGTATGCGTTTTTTCCTGAATATATTCAGGAAAAAACGCATACGCCCTTTTTGGCCAAGGGCATCATTGTCAACGTTTTGCCGCTTTTCATGTGCTTTAAAGGCGATTCGTATCTACCTCCTGAAATCTGTTTCCTGCAATTCTGCCTTGATTTCAAATCCTCTTCTTTGCCTTCCCTCAATATATTTGTGGACGAGAGTTATCATTTATAACTCTGCAGGTTTGTGAATTGCAGTGCCCTGAACCTCCATTTTACAACTCGTTTTTATGGGAGCTGGCCGCAAAATCGCAGAATGGCTTCAGGCCCTGTTCTGGTTCCGGGGGGCAGGCTGAGCCTGTGGTTAATTCTTCTTTCTGATGGGAAAATAGAGTGACCTGTGCCTGTCCCAACACCAAGAGCTAGTCTCTCGTTGGTTCCACGTCTTCCCGTTTATCCTCAGGACAAATTGCAACCTGTACGGAACAGGAGGTTAAAGGTGCTGATGCTCCAAGTAGGGAGTTTGCTAGTAAAGCGGCTGGAATGGCGAACCCGGGCACAAGGAGATGAGAAATGAGGTGCGTTTTAGAAACCTTTCCCCATCACACGGTGTACCATCTTCTGGGTTTCTCATGCATGATTTGATGTAGGAAGATGCCCTTGAACCTGGAGATTTGGGACCCATGCGATGGGTACCACGCAGTATTACTTTAAAGGGTCTGCGTTTGCTCACCCAACCTCACCAAACCTCTCAGCCCCAAGAGTGTCCACCCTTATGTCTCATCCAGCTGTGCGTCTAGATATGGTCAATCCAGGTTGCATCACAGCCCCTGAACGCATTGTGTAAGAATTTCTCTCTCTTTCACTGTCTTTGTTTCATGGTTGTTTCAAAGTAATTTATTTTTATAATGGGGTTTAGCTGCTTTTCACTGCTGTGTTTATGCGGCTTTACACCCACTTGACACACTAACAGAGAGATATCAATACATAGGTTTTACGATTATTATTAGTCAGATATATTCTTGTGCGGTGAATAGGGCGTGTTGAGTCCAGTTCTCTGAGCAAGGAGTAGGTCTTGTGTATTACATATTGGGTTTATGGAACGGTATCTGAGCTAATTTGATACCCTTGTTTTATGTATCACCCCACCTCACCTTTCCCGTTAAGCAGCCATAGTGTGTTTTCTGCATGTGTGACTCTGTTCTGTTTTGTAATTCAGTTCAAGTGTAACGGTTTTTACATTCCCTCTATCAGTGATACCTTATGAGAAGTGTCCTTTTCTGTGTGACTTATTTCACTTAGAATCGTCGTACCTAAATCCACTCATCATGCTGCTACTAACCTTACGACATTGATTTCCTGGCTGAGTGATATTCCATTGTACATAAGGACCACAACTTCTTTATCCATTTTTCTCTTTCCTGGGATATTTAAGGTGGAATGAAGTGGAGGTCCTGGTCAACAGAGCAGCCCTAAACTTTGGGGTGCTTGTGTCTTGCTGATTTTTAATTTTCCCAATTTATACCCCCATGAGTGGAAGTGCCCTATGCTCTCTAAGCTGTGTTTTTCAGATGTTTCAGGACTCACCGGACACTTCTCCAGAGTGGCTCTTGGCAATTTACATCCCGCCCATCAGTGTAGCAAGGCTCCCATTTCTCCATGGCCTGTCCTGCATTTCTGGTTTTGACACTTTTTTCAGCATGGCCCTTTTGACCGATGGGAAGCGAGACTTCTTTGTAGCGCTGATTTGCCTTTCCAGGTTGCTTGGTTGGCCAAAAAGGGCGTATGCGTTTTTTCCTGAATATATTCAGGAAAAAACGCATACGCCCTTTTTGGCCAAGGGCATCATTGTCAACGTTTTGCCGCTTTTCATGTGCTTTAAAGGCGATTCGTATCTACCTCCTGAAATCTGTTTCCTGCAATTCTGCCTTGATTTCAAATCCTCTTCTTTGCCTTCCCTCAATATATTTGTGGACGAGAGTTATCATTTATAACTCTGCAGGTTTGTGAATTGCAGTGCCCTGAACCTCCATTTTACAACTCGTTTTTATGGGAGCTGGCCGCAAAATCGCAGAATGGCTTCAGGCCCTGTTCTGGTTCCGGGGGTCAGGCTGAGCCTGTGGTTAATTCTTCTTTCTGATGGGAAAATAGAGTGACCTGTGCCTGTCCCAACACCAAGAGCTAGTCTCTCGTTGGTTCCACGTCTTCCCGTTTATCCTCAGGACAAATTGCAACCTGTACGGAACAGGAGGTTAAAGGTGCTGATGCTCCAAGTAGGGAGCTTGCTAGTAAAGTGGCTGGAATGGCGAACCCGGGCACAAGGAGATGAGAAATGAGGTGCGTTTTAGAAACCTTTCCCCATCACACGGTGTACCATCTTCTGGGTTTCTCATGCATGTTTTTGATGTAGGAAGATGCCCTTGAACCTGGAGATTTGGGACCCATGCGATGGGTACCACGCAGTATTACTTTAAAGGGTCTGCGTTTGCTCACCCAACCTCACCAAACCTCTCAGCCCCAAGAGTGTCCACCCTTATGTCTCATCCAGCTGTGCGTCTAGATATGGTCAATCCAGGTTGCATCACAGCCCCTGAACGCATTGTGTAAGAATTTCTCTCTCTTTCACTGTCTTTGTTTCATGGGTGTTTCAAAGTAATTTATTTTTATAATGGGGTTTAGCTGCTTTTCACTGCTGTGTTTATGCCGCTTTACACCCACTTGACACACTAACAGAGAGATATCAATACATAGGTTTTACGATTATTATTAGTCAGATATATTCTTGTGCGGTGAATAGGGCGTGTTGAGTCCAGTTCTCTGAGCAAGGAGTAGGTCTTGTCTATTACATATTGGGTTTATGGAACGGTATCTGAGCTAATTTGATACCCTTGTTTTATGTATCACCCCACCTCACCTTTCCCGTTAAGCAGCCATAGTGTGTTTTCTGCATGTGTGACTCTGTTCTGTTTTGTAATTCAGTTCAAGTGTAACGGTTTTTACATTCCCTCTATCAGTGATACCTTATGAGAAGTGTCCTTTTCTGTGTGACTTATTTCACTTAGAATCGTCGTACCTAAATCCACTCATCATGCTGCTACTAACCTTACGACATTGATTTCCTGGCTGAGTGATATTCCATTGTACATAAGGACCACAACTTCTTTATCCATTTTTCTCTTTCCTGGGATATTTAAGGTGGAATGAAGTGGAGGTCCTGGTCAACAGAGCAGCCCTAAACTTTGGGGTGCTTGTGTCTTGCTGATTTTTCATTTTCCCAATTTATACCCCCATGAGTGGAAGTGCCCTATGCTCTCTAAGCTGTGTTTTTCATATGTTTCAGGACTCACCGGACACTTCTCCAGAGTGGCTCTTGGCAATTTACATCCCGCCCATCAGTGTAGCAAGGCTCCCATTTCTCCATGGCCTGTCCTGCATTTCTGGTTTTGACACTTTTTTCAGCATGGCCCTTTTGACCGATGGGAAGCGAGACTTCTTTGTAGCGCTGAATTGCCTTTCCAGGTTGCTTGGTTGGCCAAAAAGGGCGTATGCGTTTTTTCCTGAATATATTCAGGAAAAAAGGCATACGCCCTTTTTGGCCAAGGGCATCATTGTCAACGTTTTGCCGCTTTTCATGTGCTTTAAAGGCGATTCGTATCTACCTCCTGAAATCTGTTTCCTGCAATTCTGCCTTGATTTCAAATCCTCTTCTTTGCCTTCCCTCAATATATTTGTGGACGAGAGTTATCATTTATAACTCTGCAGGTTTGTGAATTGCAGTGCCCTGAACCTCCATTTTACAACTCGTTTTTATGGGAGCTGGCCGCAAAATCGCAGAATGGCTTCAGGCCCTGTTCTGGTTCCGGGGGGCAGGCTGAGCCTGTGGTTGATTCTTCTTTCTGATGGGAAAATAGAGTGACCTGTGCCTGTCCCAACACCAAGAGCTAGTCTCTCGTTGGTTCCACGTCTTCCCGTTTATCCTCAGGACAAATTGCAACCTGTATGGAACAGGAGGTTAAAGGTGCTGATGCTCCAAGTAGGGAGCTTGCTAGTAAAGCAGCTGGAATGGCGAACCCGGGCACAAGGAGATGAGAAATGAGGTGCGTTTTAGAAACCTTTCCCCATCACACGGTGTACCATCTTCTGGGTTTCTCATGCATGTTTTTGATGTAGGAAGATGCCCTTGAACCTGGAGATTTGGGACCCATGCGATGGGTACCACGCAGTATAACTTTAAAGGGTCTGCGTTTGCTCACCCAACCTCACCAAACCTCTCAGCCCCAAGAGTGTCCACCCTTATGTCTCATCCACCTGTGCGTCTGGATATGGTCAATCCAGGTTGCATCACAGCCCCTGAACGCATTGTGTAAGAATTTCTCTCTCTTTCACTGTCTTTGTTTCATGGGTGTTTCAAAGTAATTTATTTTTATAATGGGGTTTAGCTGCTTTTCACTGCTGTGTTTATGCCGCTTTACACCCACTTGACACACTAACAGAGAGATATCAATACATAGGTTTTACGATTATTATTAGTCAGATATATTCTTGTGCGGTGAATAGGGCGTGTTGAGTCCAGTTCTCTGAGCAAGGAGTAGGTCTTGTCTATTACATATTGGGTTTATGGAACGGTATCTGAGCTAATTTGATACCCTTGTTTTATGTATCACCCCACCTCACCTTTCCCGTTAAGCAGCCATAGTGTGTTTTCTGCATGTGTGACTCTGTTCTGTTTTGTAATTCAGTTCAAGTGTAACGGTTTTTACATTCCCTCTATCAGTGATACCTTATGAGAAGTGTCCTTTTCTGTGTGACTTATTTCACTTAGAATCGTCGTACCTAAATCCACTCATCATGCTGCTACTAACCTTACGACATTGATTTCCTGGCTGAGTGATATTCCATTGTACATAAGGACCACAACTTCTTTATCCATTTTTCTCTTTCCTGGGATATTTAAGGTGGAATGAAGTGGAGGTCCTGGTCAACAGAGCAGCCCTAAACTTTGGGGTGCTTGTGTCTTGCTGATTTTTAATTTTCCCAATTTATACCCCCATGAGTGGAAGTGCCCTATGCTCTCTAAGCTGTGTTTTTCAGATGTTTCAGGACTCACCGGACACTTCTCCAGAGTGGCTCTTGGCAATTTACATCCCGCCCATCAGTGTAGCAAGGCTCCCATTTCTCCATGGCCTGTCCTGCATTTCTGGTTTTGACACTTTTTTCAGCATGGCCCTTTTGACCGATGGGAAGCGAGACTTCTTTGTAGCGCTGATTTGCCTTTCCAGGTTGCTTGGTTGGCCAAAAAGGGCGTATGCGTTTTTTCCTGAATATATTCAGGAAAAAACGCATACGCCCTTTTTGGCCAAGGGCATCATTGTCAACGTTTTGCCGCTTTTCATGTGCTTTAAAGGCGATTCGTATCTACCTCCTGAAATCTGTTTCCTGCAATTCTGCCTTGATTTCAAATCCTCTTCTTTGCCTTCCCTCAATATATTTGTGGACGAGAGTTATCATTTATAACTCTGCAGGTTTGTGAATTGCAGTGCCCTGAACCTCCATTTTACAACTCGTTTTTATGGGAGCTGGCCGCAAAATCGCAGAATGGCTTCAGGCCCTGTTCTGGTTCCGGGGGTCAGGCTGAGCCTGTGGTTAATTCTTCTTTCTGATGGGAAAATAGAGTGACCTGTGCCTGTCCCAACACCAAGAGCTAGTCTCTCGTTGGTTCCACGTCTTCCCGTTTATCCTCAGGACAAATTGCAACCTGTACGGAACAGGAGGTTAAAGGTGCTGATGCTCCAAGTAGGGAGCTTGCTAGTAAAGCGGCTGGAATGGCGAACCCGGGCACAAGGAGATGAGAAATGAGGTGCGTTTTAGAAACCTTTCCCCATCACACGGTGTACCATCTTCTGGGTTTCTCATGCATGTTTTTGATGTAGGAAGATGCCCTTGAACCTGGAGATTTGGGACCCATGCGATGGGTACCACGCAGTATTACTTTAAAGGGTCTGCGTTTGCTCACCCAACCTCACCAAACCTCTCAGCCCCAAGAGTGTCCACCCTTATGTCTCATCCAGCTGTGCGTCTAGATATGGTCAATCCAGGTTGCATCACAGCCCCTGAACGCATTGTGTAAGAATTTCTCTCTCTTTCACTGTCTTTGTTTCATGGGTGTTTCAAAGTAATTTATTTTTATAATGGGGTTTAGCTGCTTTTCACTGCTGTGTTTATGCCGCTTTACACCCACTTGACACACTAACAGAGAGATATCAATACATAGGTTTTACGATTATTATTAGTCAGATATATTCTTGTGCGGTGAATAGGGCGTGTTGAGTCCAGTTCTCTGAGCAAGGAGTAGGTCTTGTCTATTACATATTGGGTTTATGGAACGGTATCTGAGCTAATTTGATACCCTTGTTTTATGTATCACCCCACCTCACCTTTCCCGTTAAGCAGCCATAGTGTGTTTTCTGCATGTGTGACTCTGTTCTGTTTTGTAATTCAGTTCAAGTGTAACGGTTTTTACATTCCCTCTATCAGTGATACCTTATGAGAAGTGTCCTTTTCTGTGTGACTTATTTCACTTAGAATCGTCGTACCTAAATCCACTCATCATGCTGCTACTAACCTTACGACATTGATTTCCTGGCTGAGTGATATTCCATTGTACATAAGGACCACAACTTCTTTATCCATTTTTCTCTTTCCTGGGATATTTAAGGTGGAATGAAGTGGAGGTCCTGGTCAACAGAGCAGCCCTAAACTTTGGGGTGCTTGTGTCTTGCTGATTTTTCATTTTCCCAATTTATACCCCCATGAGTGGAAGTGCCCTATGCTCTCTAAGCTGTGTTTTTCAGATGTTTCAGGACTCACCGGACACTTCTCCAGAGTGGCTCTTGGCAATTTACATCCCGCCCATCAGTGTAGCAAGGCTCCCATTTCTCCATGGCCTGTCCTGCATTTCTGGTTTTGACACTTTTTTCAGCATGGCCCTTTTGACCGATGGGAAGCGAGACTTCTTTGTAGCGCTGATTTGCCTTTCCAGGTTGCTTGGTTGGCCAAAAAGGGCGTATGCGTTTTTTCCTGAATATATTCAGGAAAAAACGCATACGCCCTTTTTGGCCAAGGGCATCATTGTCAACGTTTTGCCGCTTTTCATGTGCTTTAAAGGCGATTCGTATCTACCTCCTGAAATCTGTTTCCTGCAATTCTGCCTTGATTTCAAATCCTCTTCTTTGCCTTCCCTCAATATATTTGTGGACGAGAGTTATCATTTATAACTCTGCAGGTTTGTGAATTGCAGTGCCCTGAACCTCCATTTTACAACTCGTTTTTATGGGAGCTGGCCGCAAAATCGCAGAATGGCTTCAGGCCCTGTTCTGGTTCCGGGGGTCAGGCTGAGCCTGTGGTTAATTCTTCTTTCTGATGGGAAAATAGAGTGACCTGTGCCTGTCCCAACACCAAGAGCTAGTCTCTCGTTGGTTCCACGTCTTCCCGTTTATCCTCAGGACAAATTGCAACCTGTACGGAACAGGAGGTTAAAGGTGCTGATGCTCCAAGTAGGGAGCTTGCTAGTAAAGTGGCTGGAATGGCGAACCCGGGCACAAGGAGATGAGAAATGAGGTGCGTTTTAGAAACCTTTCCCCATCACACGGTGTACCATCTTCTGGGTTTCTCATGCATGTTTTTGATGTAGGAAGATGCCCTTGAACCTGGAGATTTGGGACCCATGCGATGGGTACCACGCAGTATTACTTTAAAGGGTCTGCGTTTGCTCACCCAACCTCACCAAACCTCTCAGCCCCAAGAGTGTCCACCCTTATGTCTCATCCAGCTGTGCGTCTAGATATGGTCAATCCAGGTTGCATCACAGCCCCTGAACGCATTGTGTAAGAATTTCTCTCTCTTTCACTGTCTTTGTTTCATGGGTGTTTCAAAGTAATTTATTTTTATAATGGGGTTTAGCTGCTTTTCACTGCTGTGTTTATGCCGCTTTACACCCACTTGACACACTAACAGAGAGATATCAATACATAGGTTTTACGATTATTATTAGTCAGATATATTCTTGTGCGGTGAATAGGGCGTGTTGAGTCCAGTTCTCTGAGCAAGGAGTAGGTCTTGTCTATTACATATTGGGTTTATGGAACGGTATCTGAGCTAATTTGATACCCTTGTTTTATGTATCACCCCACCTCACCTTTCCCGTTAAGCAGCCATAGTGTGTTTTCTGCATGTGTGACTCTGTTCTGTTTTGTAATTCAGTTCAAGTGTAACGGTTTTTACATTCCCTCTATCAGTGATACCTTATGAGAAGTGTCCTTTTCTGTGTGACTTATTTCACTTAGAATCGTCGTACCTAAATCCACTCATCATGCTGCTACTAACCTTACGACATTGATTTCCTGGCTGAGTGATATTCCATTGTACATAAGGACCACAACTTCTTTATCCATTTTTCTCTTTCCTGGGATATTTAAGGTGGAATGAAGTGGAGGTCCTGGTCAACAGAGCAGCCCTAAACTTTGGGGTGCTTGTGTCTTGCTGATTTTTAATTTTCCCAATTTATACCCCCATGAGTGGAAGTGCCCTATGCTCTCTAAGCTGTGTTTTTCAGATGTTTCAGGACTCACCGGACACTTCTCCAGAGTGGCTCTTGGCAATTTACATCCCGCCCATCAGTGTAGCAAGGCTCCCATTTCTCCATGGCCTGTCCTGCATTTCTGGTTTTGACACTTTTTTCAGCATGGCCCTTTTGACCGATGGGAAGCGAGACTTCTTTGTAGCGCTGATTTGCCTTTCCAGGTTGCTTGGTTGGCCAAAAAGGGCGTATGCGTTTTTTCCTGAATATATTCAGGAAAAAACGCATACGCCCTTTTTGGCCAAGGGCATCATTGTCAACGTTTTGCCGCTTTTCATGTGCTTTAAAGGCGATTCGTATCTACCTCCTGAAATCTGTTTCCTGCAATTCTGCCTTGATTTCAAATCCTCTTCTTTGCCTTCCCTCAATATATTTGTGGACGAGAGTTATCATTTATAACTCTGCAGGTTTGTGAATTGCAGTGCCCTGAACCTCCATTTTACAACTCGTTTTTATGGGAGCTGGCCGCAAAATCGCAGAATGGCTTCAGGCCCTGTTCTGGTTCCGGGGGTCAGGCTGAGCCTGTGGTTAATTCTTCTTTCTGATGGGAAAATAGAGTGACCTGTGCCTGTCCCAACACCAAGAGCTAGTCTCTCGTTGGTTCCACGTCTTCCCGTTTATCCTCAGGACAAATTGCAACCTGTACGGAACAGGAGGTTAAAGGTGCTGATGCTCCAAGTAGGGAGCTTGCTAGTAAAGTGGCTGGAATGGCGAACCCGGGCACAAGGAGATGAGAAATGAGGTGCGTTTTAGAAACCTTTCCCCATCACACGGTGTACCATCTTCTGGGTTTCTCATGCATGTTTTTGATGTAGGAAGATGCCCTTGAACCTGGAGATTTGGGACCCATGCGATGGGTACCACGCAGTATTACTTTAAAGGGTCTGCGTTTGCTCACCCAACCTCACCAAACCTCTCAGCCCCAAGAGTGTCCACCCTTATGTCTCATCCAGCTGTGCGTCTAGATATGGTCAATCCAGGTTGCATCACAGCCCCTGAACGCATTGTGTAAGAATTTCTCTCTCTTTCACTGTCTTTGTTTCATGGGTGTTTCAAAGTAATTTATTTTTATAATGGGGTTTAGCTGCTTTTCACTGCTGTGTTTATGCCGCTTTACACCCACTTGACACACTAACAGAGAGATATCAATACATAGGTTTTACGATTATTATTAGTCAGATATATTCTTGTGCGGTGAATAGGGCGTGTTGAGTCCAGTTCTCTGAGCAAGGAGTAGGTCTTGTCTATTACATATTGGGTTTATGGAACGGTATCTGAGCTAATTTGATACCCTTGTTTTATGTATCACCCCACCTCACCTTTCCCGTTAAGCAGCCATAGTGTGTTTTCTGCATGTGTGACTCTGTTCTGTTTTGTAATTCAGTTCAAGTGTAACGGTTTTTACATTCCCTCTATCAGTGATACCTTATGAGAAGTGTCCTTTTCTGTGTGACTTATTTCACTTAGAATCGTCGTACCTAAATCCACTCATCATGCTGCTACTAACCTTACGACATTGATTTCCTGGCTGAGTGATATTCCATTGTACATAAGGACCACAACTTCTTTATCCATTTTTCTCTTTCCTGGGATATTTAAGTTGGAATGAAGTGGAGGTCCTGGTCAACAGAGCAGCCCTAAACTTTGGGGTGCTTGTGTCTTGCTGATTTTTCATTTTCCCAATTTATACCCCCATGAGTGGAAGTGCCCTATGCTCTCTAAGCTGTGTTTTTCAGATGTTTCAGGACTCACCGGACACTTCTCCAGAGTGGCTCTTGGCAATTTACATCCCGCCCATCAGTGTAGCAAGGCTCCCATTTCTCCATGGCCTGTCCTGCATTTCTGGTTTTGACACTTTTTTCAGCATGGCCCTTTTGACCGATGGGAAGCGAGACTTCTTTGTAGCGCTGATTTGCCTTTCCAGGTTGCTTGGTTGGCCAAAAAGGGCGTATGCGTTTTTTCCTGAATATATTCAGGAAAAAACGCATATGCCCTTTTTGGCCAAGGGCATCATTGTCAACGTTTTGCCGCTTTTCATGTGCTTTAAAGGCGATTCGTATCTACCTCCTGAAATCTGTTTCCTGCAATTCTGCCTTGATTTCAAATCCTCTTCTTTGCCTTCCCTCAATATATTTGTGGACGAGAGTTATCATTTATAACTCTGCAGGTTTGTGAATTGCAGTGCCCTGAACCTCCATTTTACAACTCGTTTTTATGGGAGCTGGCCGCAAAATCGCAGAATGGCTTCAGGCCCTGTTCTGGTTCCGGGGGGCAGGCTGAGCCTGTGGTTGATTCTTCTTTCTGATGGGAAAATAGAGTGACCTGTGCCTGTCCCAACACCAAGAGCTAGTCTCTCGTTGGTTCCACGTCTTCCCGTTTATCCTCAGGACAAATTGCAACCTGTATGGAACAGGAGGTTAAAGGTGCTGATGCTCCAAGTAGGGAGCTTGCTAGTAAAGCGGCTGGAATGGCGAACCCGGGCACAAGGAGATGAGAAATGAGGTGCGTTTTAGAAACCTTTCCCCATCACACGGTGTACCATCTTCTGGGTTTCTCATGCATGTTTTTGATGTAGGAAGATGCCCTTGAACCTGGAGATTTGGGACCCATGCGATGGGTACCACGCAGTATTACTTTAAAGGGTCTGCGTTTGCTCACCCAACCTCACCAAACCTCTCAGCCCCAAGAGTGTCCACCCTTATGTCTCATCCAGCTGTGCGTCTGGATATGGTCAATCCAGGTTGCATCACAGCCCCTGAACGCATTGTGTAAGAATTTCTCTCTCTTTCACTGTCTTTGTTTCATGGGTGTTTCAAAGTAATTTATTTTTATAATGGGGTTTAGCTGCTTTTCACTGCTGTGTTTATGCCGCTTTACACCCACTTGACACACTAACAGAGAGATATCAATACATAGGTTTTACGATTATTATTAGTCAGATATATTCTTGTGCGGTGAATAGGGCGTGTTGAGTCCAGTTCTCTGAGCAAGGAGTAGGTCTTGTCTATTACATATTGGGTTTATGGAACGGTATCTGAGCTAATTTGATACCCTTGTTTTATGTATCACCCCACCTCACCTTTCCCGTTAAGCAGCCATAGTGTGTTTTCTGCATGTGTGACTCTGTTCTGTTTTGTAATTCAGTTCAAGTGTAACGGTTTTTACATTCCCTCTATCAGTGATACCTTATGAGAAGTGTCCTTTTCTGTGTGACTTATTTCACTTAGAATCGTCGTACCTAAATCCACTCATCATGCTGCTACTAACCTTACGACATTGATTTCATGGCTGAGTGATATTCCATTGTACATAAGGACCACAACTTCTTTATCCATTTTTCTCTTTCCTGGGATATTTAAGGTGGAATGAAGTGGAGGTCCTGGTCAACAGAGCAGCCCTAAACTTTGGGGTGCTTGTGTCTTGCTGATTTTTCATTTTCCCAATTTATACCCCCATGAGTGGAAGTGCCCTATGCTCTCTAAGCTGTGTTTTTCAGATGTTTCAGGACTCACCGGACACTTCTCCGGAGTGGCTCTTGGCAATTTACATCCCGCCCATCAGTGTAGCAAGGCTCCCATTTCTCCATGGCCTGTCCTGCATTTCTGGTTTTGACACTTTTTTCAGCATGGCCCTTTTGACCGATGGGAAGCGAGACTTCTTTGTAGCGCTGATTTGCCTTTCCAGGTTGCTTGGTTGGCCAAAAAGGGCGTATGCGTTTTTTCCTGAATATATTCAGGAAAAAACGCATACGCCCTTTTTGGCCAAGGGCATCATTGTCAACGTTTTGCCGCTTTTCATGTGCTTTAAAGGCGATTCGTATCTACCTCCTGAAATCTGTTTCCTGCAATTCTGCCTTGATTTCAAATCCTCTTCTTTGCCTTCCCTCAATATATTTGTGGACGAGAGTTATCATTTATAACTCTGCAGGTTTGTGAATTGCAGTGCCCTGAACCTCCATTTTACAACTCGTTTTTATGGGAGCTGGCCGCAAAATCGCAGAATGGCTTCAGGCCCTGTTCTGGTTCCGGGGGGCAGGCTGAGCCTGTGGTTGATTCTTCTTTCTGATGGGAAAATAGAGTGACCTGTGCCTGTCCCAACACCAAGAGCTAGTCTCTCGTTGGTTCCACGTCTTCCCGTTTATCCTCAGGACAAATTGCAACCTGTACGGAACAGGAGGTTAAAGGTGCTGATGCTCCAAGTAGGGAGCTTGCTAGTAAAGCGGCTGGAATGGCGAACCCGGGCACAAGGAGATGAGAAATGAGGTGCGTTTTAGAAACCTTTCCCCATCACACGGTGTACCATCTTCTGGGTTTCTCATGCATGTTTTTGATGTAGGAAGATGCCCTTGAACCTGGAGATTTGGGACCCATGCGATGGGTACCACGCAGTATAACTTTAAAGGGTCTGCGTTTGCTCACCCAACCTCACCAAACCTCTCAGCCCCAAGAGTGTCCACCCTTATGTCTCATCCAGCTGTGCGTCTAGATATGGTCAATCCAGGTTGCATCACAGCCCCTGAACGCATTGTGTAAGAATTTCTCTCTCTTTCACTGTCTTTGTTTCATGGGTGTTTCAAAGTAATTTATTTTTATAATGGGGTTTAGCTGCTTTTCACTGCTGTGTTTATGCCGCTTTACACCCACTTGACACACTAACAGAGAGATATCAATACATAGGTTTTACGATTATTATTAGTCAGATATATTCTTGTGCGGTGAATAGGGCGTGTTGAGTCCAGTTCTCTGAGCAAGGAGTAGGTCTTGTCTATTACATATTGGGTTTATGGAACGGTATCTGAGCTAATTTGATACCCTTGTTTTATGTATCACCCCACCTCACCTTTCCCGTTAAGCAGCCATAGTGTGTTTTCTGCATGTGTGACTCTGTTCTGTTTTGTAATTCAGTTCAAGTGTAACGGTTTTTACATTCCCTCTATCAGTGATACCTTATGAGAAGTGTCCTTTTCTGTGTGACTTATTTCACTTAGAATCGTCGTACCTAAATCCACTCATCATGCTGCTACTAACCTTACGACATTGATTTCATGGCTGAGTGATATTCCATTGTACATAAGGACCACAACTTCTTTATCCATTTTTCTCTTTCCTGGGATATTTAAGGTGGAATGAAGTGGAGGTCCTGGTCAACAGAGCAGCCCTAAACTTTGGGGTGCTTGTGTCTTGCTGATTTTTAATTTTCCCAATTTATACCCCCATGAGTGGAAGTGCCCTATGCTCTCTAAGCTGTGTTTTTCAGATGTTTCAGGACTCACCGGACACTTCTCCGGAGTGGCTCTTGGCAATTTACATCCCGCCCATCAGTGTAGCAAGGCTCCCATTTCTCCATGGCCTGTCCTGCATTTCTGGTTTTGACACTTTTTTCAGCATGGCCCTTTTGACCGATGGGAAGCGAGACTTCTTTGTAGCGCTGATTTGCCTTTCCAGGTTGCTTGGTTGGCCAAAAAGGGCGTATGCGTTTTTTCCTGAATATATTCAGGAAAAAACGCATACGCCCTTTTTGGCCAAGGGCATCATTGTCAACGTTTTGCCGCTTTTCATGTGCTTTAAAGGCGATTCGTATCTACCTCCTGAAATCTGTTTCCTGCAATTCTGCCTTGATTTCAAATCCTCTTCTTTGCCTTCCCTCAATATATTTGTGGACGAGAGTTATCATTTATAACTCTGCAGGTTTGTGAATTGCAGTGCCCTGAACCTCCATTTTACAACTCGTTTTTATGGGAGCTGGCCGCAAAATCGCAGAATGGCTTCAGGCCCTGTTCTGGTTCCGGGGGGCAGGCTGAGCCTGTGGTTGATTCTTCTTTCTGATGGGAAAATAGAGTGACCTGTGCCTGTCCCAACACCAAGAGCTAGTCTCTCGTTGGTTCCACGTCTTCCCGTTTATCCTCAGGACAAATTGCAACCTGTATGGAACAGGAGGTTAAAGGTGCTGATGCTCCAAGTAGGGAGCTTGCTAGTAAAGTGGCTGGAATGGCGAACCCGGGCACAAGGAGATGAGAAATGAGGTGCGTTTTAGAAACCTTTCCCCATCACACGGTGTACCATCTTCTGGGTTTCTCATGCATGTTTTTGATGTAGGAAGATGCCCTTGAACCTGGAGATTTGGGACCCATGCGATGGGTACCACGCAGTATAACTTTAAAGGGTCTGCGTTTGCTCACCCAACCTCACCAAACCTCTCAGCCCCAAGAGTGTCCACCCTTATGTCTCATCCAGCTGTGCGTCTAGATATGGTCAATCCAGGTTGCATCACAGCCCCTGAACGCATTGTGTAAGAATTTCTCTCTCTTTCACTGTCTTTGTTTCATGGGTGTTTCAAAGTAATTTATTTTTATAATGGGGTTTAGCTGCTTTTCACTGCTGTGTTTATGCCGCTTTACACCCACTTGACACACTAACAGAGAGATATCAATACATAGGTTTTACGATTATTATTAGTCAGATATATTCTTGTGCGGTGAATAGGGCGTGTTGAGTCCAGTTCTCTGAGCAAGGAGTAGGTCTTGTCTATTACATATTGGGTTTATGGAACGGTATCTGAGCTAATTTGATACCCTTGTTTTATGTATCACCCCACCTCACCTTTCCCGTTAAGCAGCCATAGTGTGTTTTCTGCATGTGTGACTCTGTTCTGTTTTGTAATTCAGTTCAAGTGTAACGGTTTTTACATTCCCTCTATCAGTGATACCTTATGAGAAGTGTCCTTTTCTGTGTGACTTATTTCACTTAGAATCGTCGTACCTAAATCCACTCATCATGCTGCTACTAACCTTACGACATTGATTTCATGGCTGAGTGATATTCCATTGTACATAAGGACCACAACTTCTTTATCCATTTTTCTCTTTCCTGGGATATTTAAGGTGGAATGAAGTGGAGGTCCTGGTCAACAGAGCAGCCCTAAACTTTGGGGTGCTTGTGTCTTGCTGATTTTTAATTTTCCCAATTTATACCCCCATGAGTGGAAGTGCCCTATGCTCTCTAAGCTGTGTTTTTCAGATGTTTCAGGACTCACCGGACACTTCTCCGGAGTGGCTCTTGGCAATTTACATCCCGCCCATCAGTGTAGCAAGGCTCCCATTTCTCCATGGCCTGTCCTGCATTTCTGGTTTTGACACTTTTTTCAGCATGGCCCTTTTGACCGATGGGAAGCGAGACTTCTTTGTAGCGCTGATTTGCCTTTCCAGGTTGCTTGGTTGGCCAAAAAGGGCGTCTGCGTTTTTTCCTGAATATATTCAGGAAAAAACGCAGACGCCCTTTTTGGCCAAGGGCATCATTGTCAACGTTTTGCCGCTTTTCATGTGCTTTAAAGGCGATTCGTATCTACCTCCTGAAATCTGTTTCCTGCAATTCTGCCTTGATTTCAAATCCTCTTCTTTGCCTTCCCTCAATATATTTGTGGACGAGAGTTATCATTTATAACTCTGCAGGTTTGTGAATTGCAGTGCCCTGAACCTCCATTTTACAACTCGTTTTTATGGGAGCTGGCCGCAAAATCGCAGAATGGCTTCAGGCCCTGTTCTGGTTCCGGGGGGCAGGCTGAGCCTGTGGTTGATTCTTCTTTCTGATGGGAAAATAGAGTGACCTGTGCCTGTCCCAACACCAAGAGCTAGTCTCTCGTTGGTTCCACGTCTTCCCGTTTATCCTCAGGACAAATTGCAACCTGTATGGAACAGGAGGTTAAAGGTGCTGATGCTCCAAGTAGGGAGCTTGCTAGTAAAGCGGCTGGAATGGCGAACCCGGGCACAAGGAGATGAGAAATGAGGTGCGTTTTAGAAACCTTTCCCCATCACACGGTGTACCATCTTCTGGGTTTCTCATGCATGTTTTTGATGTAGGAAGATGCCCTTGAACCTGGAGATTTGGGACCCATGCGATGGGTACCACGCAGTATTACTTTAAAGGGTCTGCGTTTGCTCACCCAACCTCACCAAACCTCTCAGCCCCAAGAGTGTCCACCCTTATGTCTCATCCAGCTGTGCGTCTAGATATGGTCAATCCAGGTTGCATCACAGCCCCTGAACGCATTGTGTAAGAATTTCTCTCTCTTTCACTGTCTTTGTTTCATGGGTGTTTCAAAGTAATTTATTTTTATAATGGGGTTTAGCTGCTTTTCACTGCTGTGCTTATGCCGCTTTACACCCACTTGACACACTAACAGAGAGATATCAATACATAGGTGTTACGATTATTATTAGTCAGATATATTCTTGTGCGGTGAATAGGGCGTGTTGAGTCCAGTTCTCTGAGCAAGGAGTAGGTCTTGTCTATTACATATTGGGTTTATGGAACGGTATCTGAGCTAATTTGATACCCTTGTTTTATGTATCACCCCACCTCACCTTTCCCGTTAAGCAGCCATAGTGTGTTTTCTGCATGTGTGACTCTGTTCTGTTTTGTAATTCAGTTCAAGTGTAACGGTTTTTACATTCCCTCTATCAGTGATACCTTATGAGAAGTGTCCTTTTCTGTGTGACTTATTTCACTTAGAATCGTCGTACCTAAATCCACTCATCATGCTGCTACTAACCTTACGACATTGATTTCCTGGCTGAGTGATATTCCATTGTACATAAGGACCACAACTTCTTTATCCATTTTTCTCTTTCCTGGGATATTTAAGGTGGAATGAAGTGGAGGTCCTGGTCAACAGAGCAGCCCTAAACTTTGGGGTGCTTGTGTCTTGCTGATTTTTAATTTTCCCAATTTATACCCCCATGAGTGGAAGTGCCCTATGCTCTCTAAGCTGTGTTTTTCAGATGTTTCAGGACTCACCGGACACTTCTCCGGAGTGGCTCTTGGCAATTTACATCCCGCCCATCAGTGTAGCAAGGCTCCCATTTCTCCATGGCCTGTCCTGCATTTCTGGTTTTGACACTTTTTTCAGCATGGCCCTTTTGACCGATGGGAAGCGAGACTTCTTTGTAGTGCTGATTTGCCTTTCCAGGTTGCTTGGTTGGCCAAAAAGGGCGTCTGCGTTTTTTCCTGAATATATTCAGGAAAAAACGCAGACGCCCTTTTTGGCCAAGGGCATCATTGTCAACGTTTTGCCGCTTTTCATGTGCTTTAAAGGCGATTCGTATCTACCTCCTGAAATCTGTTTCCTGCAATTCTGCCTTGATTTCAAATCCTCTTCTTTGCCTTCCCTCAATATATTTGTGGACGAGAGTTATCATTTATAACTCTGCAGGTTTGTGAATTGCAGTGCCCTGAACCTCCATTTTACAACTCGTTTTTATGGGAGCTGGCCGCAAAATCGCAGAATGGCTTCAGGCCCTGTTCTGGTTCCGGGGGGCAGGCTGAGCCTGTGGTTAATTCTTCTTTCTGATGGGAAAATAGAGTGACCTGTGCCTGTCCCAACACCAAGAGCTAGTCTCTCGTTGGTTCCACGTCTTCCCGTTTATCCTCAGGACAAATTGCAACCTGTATGGAACAGGAGGTTAAAGGTGCTGATGCTCCAAGTAGGGAGCTTGCTAGTAAAGCGGCTGGAATGGCGAACCCGGGCACAAGGAGATGAGAAATGAGGTGCGTTTTAGAAACCTTTCCCCATCACACGGTGTACCATCTTCTGGGTTTCTCATGCATGTTTTTGATGTAGGAAGATGCCCTTGAACCTGGAGATTTGGGACCCATGCGATGGGTACCACGCAGTATTACTTTAAAGGGTCTGCGTTTGCTCACCCAACCTCACCAAACCTCTCAGCCCCAAGAGTGTCCACCCTTATGTCTCATCCAGCTGTGCGTCTAGATATGGTCAATCCAGGTTGCATCACAGCCCCTGAACGCATTGTGTAAGAATTTCTCTCTCTTTCACTGTCTTTGTTTCATGGGTGTTTCAAAGTAATTTATTTTTATAATGGGGTTTAGCTGCTTTTCACTGCTGTGCTTATGCCGCTTTACACCCACTTGACACACTAACAGAGAGATATCAATACATAGGTTTTACGATTATTATTAGTCAGATATATTCTTGTGCGGTGAATAGGGCGTGTTGAGTCCAGTTCTCTGAGCAAGGAGTAGGTCTTGTCTATTACATATTGGGTTTATGGAACGGTATCTGAGCTAATTTGATACCCTTGTTTTATGTATCACCCCACCTCACCTTTCCCGTTAAGCAGCCATAGTGTGTTTTCTGCATGTGTGACTCTGTTCTGTTTTGTAATTCAGTTCAAGTGTAACGGTTTTTACATTCCCTCTATCAGTGATACCTTATGAGAAGTGTCCTTTTCTGTGTGACTTATTTCACTTAGAATCGTCGTACCTAAATCCACTCATCATGCTGCTACTAACCTTACGACATTGATTTCATGGCTGAGTGATATTCCATTGTACATAAGGACCACAACTTCTTTATCCATTTTTCTCTTTCCTGGGATATTTAAGGTGGAATGAAGTGGAGGTCCTGGTCAACAGAGCAGCCCTAAACTTTGGGGTGCTTGTGTCTTGCTGATTTTTAATTTTCCCAATTTATACCCCCATGAGTGGAAGTGCCCTATGCTCTCTAAGCTGTGTTTTTCAGATGTTTCAGGACTCACCGGACACTTCTCCGGAGTGGCTCTTGGCAATTTACATCCCGCCCATCAGTGTAGCAAGGCTCCCATTTCTCCATGGCCTGTCCTGCATTTCTGGTTTTGACACTTTTTTCAGCATGGCCCTTTTGACCGATGGGAAGCGAGACTTCTTTGTAGCGCTGATTTGCCTTTCCAGGTTGCTTGGTTGGCCAAAAAGGGCGTCTGCGTTTTTTCCTGAATATATTCAGGAAAAAACGCATACGCCCTTTTTGGCCAAGGGCATCATTGTCAACGTTTTGCCGCTTTTCATGTGCTTTAAAGGCGATTCGTATCTACCTCCTGAAATCTGTTTCCTGCAATTCTGCCTTGATTTCAAATCCTCTTCTTTGCCTTCCCTCAATATATTTGTGGACGAGAGTTATCATTTATAACTCTGCAGGTTTGTGAATTGCAGTGCCCTGAACCTCCATTTTACAACTCGTTTTTATGGGAGCTGGCCGCAAAATCGCAGAATGGCTTCAGGCCCTGTTCTGGTTCCGGGGGGCAGGCTGAGCCTGTGGTTGATTCTTCTTTCTGATGGGAAAATAGAGTGACCTGTGCCTGTCCCAACACCAAGAGCTAGTCTCTCGTTGGTTCCACGTCTTCCCGTTTATCCTCAGGACAAATTGCAACCTGTATGGAACAGGAGGTTAAAGGTGCTGATGCTCCAAGTAGGGAGCTTGCTAGTAAAGCGGCTGGAATGGCGAACCCGGGCACAAGGAGATGAGAAATGAGGTGCGTTTTAGAAACCTTTCCCCATCACACGGTGTACCATCTTCTGGGTTTCTCATGCATGTTTTTGATGTAGGAAGATGCCCTTGAACCTGGAGATTTGGGACCCATGCGATGGGTACCACGCAGTATTACTTTAAAGGGTCTGCGTTTGCTCACCCAACCTCACCAAACCTCTCAGCCCCAAGAGTGTCCACCCTTATGTCTCATCCAGCTGTGCGTCTAGATATGGTCAATCCAGGTTGCATCACAGCCCCTGAACGCATTGTGTAAGAATTTCTCTCTCTTTCACTGTCTTTGTTTCATGGGTGTTTCAAAGTAATTTATTTTTATAATGGGGTTTAGCTGCTTTTCACTGCTGTGTTTATGCCGCTTTACACCCACTTGACACACTAACAGAGAGATATCAATACATAGGTGTTACGATTATTATTAGTCAGATATATTCTTGTGCGGTGAATAGGGCGTGTTGAGTCCAGTTCTCTGAGCAAGGAGTAGGTCTTGTCTATTACATATTGGGTTTATGGAACGGTATCTGAGCTAATTTGATACCCTTGTTTTATGTATCACCCCACCTCACCTTTCCCGTTAAGCAGCCATAGTGTGTTTTCTGCATGTGTGACTCTGTTCTGTTTTGTAATTCAGTTCAAGTGTAACGGTTTTTACATTCCCTCTATCAGTGATACCTTATGAGAAGTGTCCTTTTCTGTGTGACTTATTTCACTTAGAATCGTCGTACCTAAATCCACTCATCATGCTGCTACTAACCTTACGACATTGATTTCATGGCTGAGTGATATTCCATTGTACATAAGGACCACAACTTCTTTATCCATTTTTCTCTTTCCTGGGATATTTAAGGTGGAATGAAGTGGAGGTCCTGGTCAACAGAGCAGCCCTAAACTTTGGGGTGCTTGTGTCTTGCTGATTTTTAATTTTCCCAATTTATACCCCCATGAGTGGAAGTGCCCTATGCTCTCTAAGCTGTGTTTTTCAGATGTTTCAGGACTCACCGGACACTTCTCCGGAGTGGCTCTTGGCAATTTACATCCCGCCCATCAGTGTAGCAAGGCTCCCATTTCTCCATGGCCTGTCCTGCATTTCTGGTTTTGACACTTTTTTCAGCATGGCCCTTTTGACCGATGGGAAGCGAGACTTCTTTGTAGCGCTGATTTGCCTTTCCAGGTTGCTTGGTTGGCCAAAAAGGGCGTCTGCGTTTTTTCCTGAATATATTCAGGAAAAAACGCAGACGCCCTTTTTGGCCAAGGGCATCATTGTCAACGTTTTGCCGCTTTTCATGTGCTTTAAAGGCGATTCGTATCTACCTCCTGAAATCTGTTTCCTGCAATTCTGCCTTGATTTCAAATCCTCTTCTTTGCCTTCCCTCAATATATTTGTGGACGAGAGTTATCATTTATAACTCTGCAGGTTTGTGAATTGCAGTGCCCTGAACCTCCATTTTACAACTCGTTTTTATGGGAGC
Organism: Balaenoptera borealis; assembly: GCF_965194805.1. NCBI lineage: Eukaryota > Metazoa > Chordata > Mammalia > Artiodactyla > Balaenopteridae > Balaenoptera > Balaenoptera borealis. Next base: position 28,361 of record NW_028122567.1, on the reverse strand, counting down.
TGGCCGCAAAATCGCAGAATGGCTTCAGGCCCTGTTCTGGTTCCGGGGGGCAGGCTGAGCCTGTGGTTGATTCTTCTTTCTGATGGGAAAATAGAGTGACCTGTGCCTGTCCCAACACCAAGAGCTAGTCTCTCGTTGGTTCCACGTCTTCCCGTTTATCCTCAGGACAAATTGCAACCTGTATGGAACAGGAGGTTAAAGGTGCTGATGCTCCAAGTAGGGAGCTTGCTAGTAAAGCGGCTGGAATGGCGAACCCGGGCACAAGGAGATGAGAAATGAGGTGCGTTTTAGAAACCTTTCCCCATCACACGGTGTACCATCTTCTGGGTTTCTCATGCATGTTTTTGATGTAGGAAGATGCCCTTGAACCTGGAGATTTGGGACCCATGCGATGGGTACCACGCAGTATTACTTTAAAGGGTCTGCGTTTGCTCACCCAACCTCACCAAACCTCTCAGCCCCAAGAGTGTCCACCCTTATATCTCATCCAGCTGTGCGTCTAGATATGGTCAATCCAGGTTGCATCACAGCCCCTGAACGCATTGTGTAAGAATTTCTCTCTCTTTCACTGTCTTTGTTTCATGGGTGTTTCAAAGTAATTTATTTTTATAATGGGGTTTAGCTGCTTTTCACTGCTGTGCTTATGCCGCTTTACACCCACTTGACACACTAACAGAGAGATATCAATACATAGGTGTTACGATTATTATTAGTCAGATATATTCTTGTGCGGTGAATAGGGCGTGTTGAGTCCAGTTCTCTGAGCAAGGAGTAGGTCTTGTCTATTACATATTGGGTTTATGGAACGGTATCTGAGCTAATTTGATACCCTTGTTTTATGTATCACCCCACCTCACCTTTCCCGTTAAGCAGCCATAGTGTGTTTTCTGCATGTGTGACTCTGTTCTGTTTTGTAATTCAGTTCAAGTGTAACGGTTTTTACATTCCCTCTATCAGTGATACCTTATGAGAAGTGTCCTTTTCTGTGTGACTTATTTCACTTAGAATCGTCGTACCTAAATCCACTCATCATGCTGCTACTAACCTTACGACATTGATTTCATGGCTGAGTGATATTCCATTGTACATAAGGACCACAACTTCTTTATCCATTTTTCTCTTTCCTGGGATATTTAAGGTGGAATGAAGTGGAGGTCCTGGTCAACAGAGCAGCCCTAAACTTTGGGGTGCTTGTGTCTTGCTGATTTTTAATTTTCCCAATTTATACCCCCATGAGTGGAAGTGCCCTATGCTCTCTAAGCTGTGTTTTTCAGATGTTTCAGGACTCACCGGACACTTCTCCGGAGTGGCTCTTGGCAATTTACATCCCGCCCATCAGTGTAGCAAGGCTCCCATTTCTCCATGGCCTGTCCTGCATTTCTGGTTTTGACACTTTTTTCAGCATGGCCCTTTTGACCGATGGGAAGCGAGACTTCTTTGTAGTGCTGATTTGCCTTTCCAGGTTGCTTGGTTGGCCAAAAAGGGCGTCTGCGTTTTTTCCTGAATATATTCAGGAAAAAACGCAGACGCCCTTTTTGGCCAAGGGCATCATTGTCAACGTTTTGCCGCTTTTCATGTGCTTTAAAGGCGATTCGTATCTACCTCCTGAAATCTGTTTCCTGCAATTCTGCCTTGATTTCAAATCCTCTTCTTTGCCTTCCCTCAATATATTTGTGGACGAGAGTTATCATTTATAACTCTGCAGGTTTGTGAATTGCAGTGCCCTGAACCTCCATTTTACAACTCGTTTTTATGGGAGCTGGCCGCAAAATCGCAGAATGGCTTCAGGCCCTGTTCTGGTTCCGGGGGGCAGGCTGAGCCTGTGGTTAATTCTTCTTTCTGATGGGAAAATAGAGTGACCTGTGCCTGTCCCAACACCAAGAGCTAGTCTCTCGTTGGTTCCACGTCTTCCCGTTTATCCTCAGGACAAATTGCAACCTGTATGGAACAGGAGGTTAAAGGTGCTGATGCTCCAAGTAGGGAGCTTGCTAGTAAAGCGGCTGGAATGGCGAACCCGGGCACAAGGAGATGAGAAATGAGGTGCGTTTTAGAAACCTTTCCCCATCACACGGTGTACCATCTTCTGGGTTTCTCATGCATGTTTTTGATGTAGGAAGATGCCCTTGAACCTGGAGATTTGGGACCCATGCGATGGGTACCACGCAGTATTACTTTAAAGGGTCTGCGTTTGCTCACCCAACCTCACCAAACCTCTCAGCCCCAAGAGTGTCCACCCTTATGTCTCATCCAGCTGTGCGTCTAGATATGGTCAATCCAGGTTGCATCACAGCCCCTGAACGCATTGTGTAAGAATTTCTCTCTCTTTCACTGTCTTTGTTTCATGGGTGTTTCAAAGTAATTTATTTTTATAATGGGGTTTAGCTGCTTTTCACTGCTGTGCTTATGCCGCTTTACACCCACTTGACACACTAACAGAGAGATATCAATACATAGGTGTTACGATTATTATTAGTCAGATATATTCTTGTGCGGTGAATAGGGCGTGTTGAGTCCAGTTCTCTGAGCAAGGAGTAGGTCTTGTCTATTACATATTGGGTTTATGGAACGGTATCTGAGCTAATTTGATACCCTTGTTTTATGTATCACCCCACCTCACCTTTCCCGTTAAGCAGCCATAGTGTGTTTTCTGCATGTGTGACTCTGTTCTGTTTTGTAATTCAGTTCAAGTGTAACGGTTTTTACATTCCCTCTATCAGTGATACCTTATGAGAAGTGTCCTTTTCTGTGTGACTTATTTCACTTAGAATCGTCGTACCTAAATCCACTCATCATGCTGCTACTAACCTTACGACATTGATTTCATGGCTGAGTGATATTCCATTGTACATAAGGACCACAACTTCTTTATCCATTTTTCTCTTTCCTGGGATATTTAAGGTGGAATGAAGTGGAGGTCCTGGTCAACAGAGCAGCCCTAAACTTTGGGGTGCTTGTGTCTTGCTGATTTTTAATTTTCCCAATTTATACCCCCATGAGTGGAAGTGCCCTATGCTCTCTAAGCTGTGTTTTTCAGATGTTTCAGGACTCACCGGACACTTCTCCGGAGTGGCTCTTGGCAATTTACATCCCGCCCATCAGTGTAGCAAGGCTCCCATTTCTCCATGGCCTGTCCTGCATTTCTGGTTTTGACACTTTTTTCAGCATGGCCCTTTTGACCGATGGGAAGCGAGACTTCTTTGTAGCGCTGATTTGCCTTTCCAGGTTGCTTGGTTGGCCAAAAAGGGCGTCTGCGTTTTTTCCTGAATATATTCAGGAAAAAACGCAGACGCCCTTTTTGGCCAAGGGCATCATTGTCAACGTTTTGCCGCTTTTCATGTGCTTTAAAGGCGATTCGTATCTACCTCCTGAAATCTGTTTCCTGCAATTCTGCCTTGATTTCAAATCCTCTTCTTTGCCTTCCCTCAATATATTTGTGGACGAGAGTTATCATTTATAACTCTGCAGGTTTGTGAATTGCAGTGCCCTGAACCTCCATTTTACAACTCGTTTTTATGGGAGCTGGCCGCAAAATCGCAGAATGGCTTCAGGCCCTGTTCTGGTTCCGGGGGGCAGGCTGAGCCTGTGGTTAATTCTTCTTTCTGATGGGAAAATAGAGTGACCTGTGCCTGTCCCAACACCAAGAGCTAGTCTCTCGTTGGTTCCACGTCTTCCCGTTTATCCTCAGGACAAATTGCAACCTGTATGGAACAGGAGGTTAAAGGTGCTGATGCTCCAAGTAGGGAGCTTGCTAGTAAAGCGGCTGGAATGGCGAACCCGGGCACAAGGAGATGAGAAATGAGGTGCGTTTTAGAAACCTTTCCCCATCACACGGTGTACCATCTTCTGGGTTTCTCATGCATGTTTTTGATGTAGGAAGATGCCCTTGAACCTGGAGATTTGGGACCCATGCGATGGGTACCACGCAGTATTACTTTAAAGGGTCTGCGTTTGCTCACCCAACCTCACCAAACCTCTCAGCCCCAAGAGTGTCCACCCTTATGTCTCATCCAGCTGTGCGTCTAGATATGGTCAATCCAGGTTGCATCACAGCCCCTGAACGCATTGTGTAAGAATTTCTCTCTCTTTCACTGTCTTTGTTTCATGGGTGTTTCAAAGTAATTTATTTTTATAATGGGGTTTAGCTGCTTTTCACTGCTGTGCTTATGCCGCTTTACACCCACTTGACACACTAACAGAGAGATATCAATACATAGGTGTTACGATTATTATTAGTCAGATATATTCTTGTGCGGTGAATAGGGCGTGTTGAGTCCAGTTCTCTGAGCAAGGAGTAGGTCTTGTCTATTACATATTGGGTTTATGGAACGGTATCTGAGCTAATTTGATACCCTTGTTTTATGTATCACCCCACCTCACCTTTCCCGTTAAGCAGCCATAGTGTGTTTTCTGCATGTGTGACTCTGTTCTGTTTTGTAATTCAGTTCAAGTGTAACGGTTTTTACATTCCCTCTATCAGTGATACCTTATGAGAAGTGTCCTTTTCTGTGTGACTTATTTCACTTAGAATCGTCGTACCTAAATCCACTCATCATGCTGCTACTAACCTTACGACATTGATTTCATGGCTGAGTGATATTCCATTGTACATAAGGACCACAACTTCTTTATCCATTTTTCTCTTTCCTGGGATATTTAAGGTGGAATGAAGTGGAGGTCCTGGTCAACAGAGCAGCCCTAAACTTTGGGGTGCTTGTGTCTTGCTGATTTTTAATTTTCCCAATTTATACCCCCATGAGTGGAAGTGCCCTATGCTCTCTAAGCTGTGTTTTTCAGATGTTTCAGGACTCACCGGACACTTCTCCGGAGTGGCTCTTGGCAATTTACATCCCGCCCATCAGTGTAGCAAGGCTCCCATTTCTCCATGGCCTGTCCTGCATTTCTGGTTTTGACACTTTTTTCAGCATGGCCCTTTTGACCGATGGGAAGCGAGACTTCTTTGTAGCGCTGATTTGCCTTTCCAGGTTGCTTGGTTGGCCAAAAAGGGCGTCTGCGTTTTTTCCTGAATATATTCAGGAAAAAACGCAGACGCCCTTTTTGGCCAAGGGCATCATTGTCAACGTTTTGCCGCTTTTCATGTGCTTTAAAGGCGATTCGTATCTACCTCCTGAAATCTGTTTCCTGCAATTCTGCCTTGATTTCAAATCCTCTTCTTTGCCTTCCCTCAATATATTTGTGGACGAGAGTTATCATTTATAACTCTGCAGGTTTGTGAATTGCAGTGCCCTGAACCTCCATTTTACAACTCGTTTTTATGGGAGCTGGCCGCAAAATCGCAGAATGGCTTCAGGCCCTGTTCTGGTTCCGGGGGGCAGGCTGAGCCTGTGGTTAATTCTTCTTTCTGATGGGAAAATAGAGTGACCTGTGCCTGTCCCAACACCAAGAGCTAGTCTCTCGTTGGTTCCACGTCTTCCCGTTTATCCTCAGGACAAATTGCAACCTGTATGGAACAGGAGGTTAAAGGTGCTGATGCTCCAAGTAGGGAGCTTGCTAGTAAAGCGGCTGGAATGGCGAACCCGGGCACAAGGAGATGAGAAATGAGGTGCGTTTTAGAAACCTTTCCCCATCACACGGTGTACCATCTTCTGGGTTTCTCATGCATGTTTTTGATGTAGGAAGATGCCCTTGAACCTGGAGATTTGGGACCCATGCGATGGGTACCACGCAGTATTACTTTAAAGGGTCTGCGTTTGCTCACCCAACCTCACCAAACCTCTCAGCCCCAAGAGTGTCCACCCTTATGTCTCATCCAGCTGTGCGTCTAGATATGGTCAATCCAGGTTGCATCACAGCCCCTGAACGCATTGTGTAAGAATTTCTCTCTCTTTCACTGTCTTTGTTTCATGGGTGTTTCAAAGTAATTTATTTTTATAATGGGGTTTAGCTGCTTTTCACTGCTGTGTTTATGCCGCTTTACACCCACTTGACACACTAACAGAGAGATATCAATACATAGGTTTTACGATTATTATTAGTCAGATATATTCTTGTGCGGTGAATAGGGCGTGTTGAGTCCAGTTCCCTGAGCAAGGAGTAGGTCTTGTGTATTACATATTGGGTTTATGGAACGGTATCTGAGCTAATTTGATACCCTTGTTTTATGTATCACCCCACCTCACCTTTCCCGTTAAGCAGCCATAGTGTGTTTTCTGCATGTGTGACTCTGTTCCGTTTTGTAATTCAGTTCAAGTGTAACGGTTTTTACATTCCCTCTATCAGTGATACCTTATGAGAAGTGTCCTTTTCTGTGTGACTTATTTCACTTAGAATCGTCGTACCTAAATCCACTCATCATGCTGCTACTAACCTTACGACATTGATTTCCTGGCTGAGTGATATTCCATTGTACATAAGGACCACAACTTCTTTATCCATTTTTCTCTTTCCTGGGATATTTAAGGTGGAATGAAGTGGAGGTCCTGGTCAACAGAGCAGCCCTAAACTTTGGGGTGCTTGTGTCTTGCTGATTTTTAATTTTCCCAATTTATACCCCCATGAGTGGAAGTGCCCTATGCTCTCTAAGCTGTGTTTTTCAGATGTTTCAGGACTCACCGGACACTTCTCCGGAGTGGCTCTTGGCAATTTACATCCCGCCCATCAGTGTAGCAAGGCTCCCATTTCTCCATGGCCTGTCCTGCATTTCTGGTTTTGACACTTTTTTCAGCATGGCCCTTTTGACCGATGGGAAGCGAGACTTCTTTGTAGCGCTGATTTGCCTTTCCAGGTTGCTTGGTTGGCCAAAAAGGGCGTCTGCGTTTTTTCCTGAATATATTCAGGAAAAAACGCAGACGCCCTTTTTGGCCAAGGGCATCATTGTCAACGTTTTGCCGCTTTTCATGTGCTTTAAAGGCGATTCGTATCTACCTCCTGAAATCTGTTTCCTGCAATTCTGCCTTGATTTCAAATCCTCTTCTTTGCCTTCCCTCAATATATTTGTGGACGAGAGTTATCATTTATAACTCTGCAGGTTTGTGAATTGCAGTGCCCTGAACCTCCATTTTACAACTCGTTTTTATGGGAGCTGGCCGCAAAATCGCAGAATGGCTTCAGGCCCTGTTCTGGTTCCGGGGGGCAGGCTGAGCCTGTGGTTAATTCTTCTTTCTGATGGGAAAATAGAGTGACCTGTGCCTGTCCCAACACCAAGAGCTAGTCTCTCGTTGGTTCCACGTCTTCCCGTTTATCCTCAGGACAAATTGCAACCTGTATGGAACAGGAGGTTAAAGGTGCTGATGCTCCAAGTAGGGAGCTTGCTAGTAAAGCGGCTGGAATGGCGAACCCGGGCACAAGGAGATGAGAAATGAGGTGCGTTTTAGAAACCTTTCCCCATCACACGGTGTACCATCTTCTGGGTTTCTCATGCATGTTTTTGATGTAGGAAGATGCCCTTGAACCTGGAGATTTGGGACCCATGCGATGGGTACCACGCAGTATTACTTTAAAGGGTCTGCGTTTGCTCACCCAACCTCACCAAACCTCTCAGCCCCAAGAGTGTCCACCCTTATGTCTCATCCAGCTGTGCGTCTAGATATGGTCAATCCAGGTTGCATCACAGCCCCTGAACGCATTGTGTAAGAATTTCTCTCTCTTTCACTGTCTTTGTTTCATGGGTGTTTCAAAGTAATTTATTTTTATAATGGGGTTTAGCTGCTTTTCACTGCTGTGTTTATGCCGCTTTACACCCACTTGACACACTAACAGAGAGATATCAATACATAGGTTTTACGATTATTATTAGTCAGATATATTCTTGTGCGGTGAATAGGGCGTGTTGAGTCCAGTTCCCTGAGCAAGGAGTAGGTCTTGTGTATTACATATTGGGTTTATGGAACGGTATCTGAGCTAATTTGATACCCTTGTTTTATGTATCACCCCACCTCACCTTTCCCGTTAAGCAGCCATAGTGTGTTTTCTGCATGTGTGACTCTGTTCTGTTTTGTAATTCAGTTCAAGTGTAACGGTTTTTACATTCCCTCTATCAGTGATACCTTATGAGAAGTGTCCTTTTCTGTGTGACTTATTTCACTTAGAATCGTCGTACCTAAATCCACTCATCATGCTGCTACTAACCTTACGACATTGATTTCCTGGCTGAGTGATATTCCATTGTACATAAGGACCACAACTTCTTTATCCATTTTTCTCTTTCCTGGGATATTTAAGGTGGAATGAAGTGGAGGTCCTGGTCAACAGAGCAGCCCTAAACTTTGGGGTGCTTGTGTCTTGCTGATTTTTAATTTTCCCAATTTATACCCCCATGAGTGGAAGTGCCCTATGCTCTCTAAGCTGTGTTTTTCAGATGTTTCAGGACTCACCGGACACTTCTCCGGAGTGGCTCTTGGCAATTTACATCCCGCCCATCAGTGTAGCAAGGCTCCCATTTCTCCATGGCCTGTCCTGCATTTCTGGTTTTGACACTTTTTTCAGCATGGCCCTTTTGACCGATGGGAAGCGAGACTTCTTTGTAGCGCTGATTTGCCTTTCCAGGTTGCTTGGTTGGCCAAAAAGGGCGTCTGCGTTTTTTCCTGAATATATTCAGGAAAAAACGCAGACGTCCTTTTTGGCCAAGGGCATCATTGTCAACGTTTTGCCGCTTTTCATGTGCTTTAAAGGCGATTCGTATCTACCTCCTGAAATCTGTTTCCTGCAATTCTGCCTTGATTTCAAATCCTCTTCTTTGCCTTCCCTCAATATATTTGTGGACGAGAGTTATCATTTATAACTCTGCAGGTTTGTGAATTGCAGTGCCCTGAACCTCCGTTTTACAACTCGTTTTTATGGGAGCTGGCCGCAAAATCGCAGAATGGCTTCAGGCCCTGTTCTGGTTCCGGGGGGCAGGCTGAGCCTGTGGTTAATTCTTCTTTCTGATGGGAAAATAGAGTGACCTGTGCCTGTCCCAACACCAAGAGCTAGTCTCTCGTTGGTTCCACGTCTTCCCGTTTATCCTCAGGACAAATTGCAACCTGTATGGAACAGGAGGTTAAAGGTGCTGATGCTCCAAGTAGGGAGCTTGCTAGTAAAGCAGCTGGAATGGCGAACCCGGGCACAAGGAGATGAGAAATGAGGTGCGTTTTAGAAACCTTTCCCCATCACACGGTGTACCATCTTCTGGGTTTCTCATGCATGTTTTTGATGTAGGAAGATGCCCTTGAACCTGGAGATTTGGGACCCATGTGATGGGTACCACGCAGTATAACTTTAAAGGGTCTGCGTTTGCTCACCCAACCTCACCAAACCTCTCAGCCCCAAGAGTGTCCACCCTTATGTCTCATCCAGCTGTGCGTCTGGATATGGTCAATCCAGGTTGCATCACAGCCCCTGAACGCATTGTGTAAGAATTTCTCTCTCTTTCACTGTCTTTGTTTCATGGGTGTTTCAAAGTAATTTATTTTTATAATGGGGTTTAGCTGCTTTTCACTGCTGTGTTTATGCCGCTTTACACCCACTTGACACACTAACAGAGAGATATCAATACATAGGTTTTACGATTATTATTAGTCAGATATATTCTTGTGCGGTGAATAGGGCGTGTTGAGTCCAGTTCTCTGAGCAAGGAGTAGGTCTTGTCTATTACATATTGGGTTTATGGAACGGTATCTGAGCTAATTTGATACCCTTGTTTTATGTATCACCCCACCTCACCTTTCCCGTTAAGCAGCCATAGTGTGTTTTCTGCATGTGTGACTCTGTTCTGTTTTGTAATTCAGTTCAAGTGTAACGGTTTTTACATTCCCTCTATCAGTGATACCTTATGAGAAGTGTCCTTTTCTGTGTGACTTATTTCACTTAGAATCGTCGTACCTAAATCCACTCATCATGCTGCTACTAACCTTACGACATTGATTTCATGGCTGAGTGATATTCCATTGTACATAAGGACCACAACTTCTTTATCCATTTTTCTCTTTCCTGGGATATTTAAGGTGGAATGAAGTGGAGGTCCTGGTCAACAGAGCAGCCCTAAACTTTGGGGTGCTTGTGTCTTGCTGATTTTTAATTTTCCCAATTTATACCCCCATGAGTGGAAGTGCCCTATGCTCTCTAAGCTGTGTTTTTCAGATGTTTCAGGACTCACCGGACACTTCTCCGGAGTTGCTCTTGGCAATTTACATCCCGCCCATCAGTGTAGCAAGGCTCCCATTTCTCCATGGCCTGTCCTGCATTTCTGGTTTTGACACTTTTTTCAGCATGGCCCTTTTGACCGATGGGAAGCGAGACTTCTTTGTAGCGCTGATTTGCCTTTCCAGGTTGCTTGGTTGGCCAAAAAGGGCGTCTGCGTTTTTTCCTGAATATATTCAGGAAAAAACGCAGACGCCCTTTTTGGCCAAGGGCATCATTGTCAACGTTTTGCCGCTTTTCATGTGCTTTAAAGGCGATTCGTATCTACCTCCTGAAATCTGTTTCCTGCAATTCTGCCTTGATTTCAAATCCTCTTCTTTGCCTTCCCTCAATATATTTGTGGACGAGAGTTATCATTTATAACTCTGCAGGTTTGTGAATTGCAGTGCCCTGAACCTCCATTTTACAACTCGTTTTTATGGGAGCTGGCCGCAAAATTGCAGAATGGCTTCAGGCCCTGTTCTGGTTCCGGGGGGCAGGCTGAGCCTGTGGTTAATTCTTCTTTCTGATGGGAAAATAGAGTGACCTGTGCCTGTCCCAACACCAAGAGCTAGTCTCTCGTTGGTTCCACGTCTTCCCGTTTATCCTCAGGACAAATTGCAACCTGTATGGAACAGGAGGTTAAAGGTGCTGATGCTCCAAGTAGGGAGCTTGCTAGTAAAGCAGCTGGAATGGCGAACCCGGGCACAAGGAGATGAGAAATGAGGTGCGTTTTAGAAACCTTTCCCAATCACACGGTGTACCATCTTCTGGGTTTCTCATGCATGTTTTTGATGTAGGAAGATGCCCTTGAACCTGGAGATTTGGGACCCATGCGATGGGTACCACGCAGTATAACTTTAAAGGGTCTGCGTTTGCTCACCCAACCTCACCAAACCTCTCAGCCCCAAGAGTGTCCACCCTTATGTCTCATCCAGCTGTGCGTCTGGATATGGTCAATCCAGGTTGCATCACAGCCCCTGAACGCATTGTGTAAGAATTTCTCTCTCTTTCACTGTCTTTGTTTCATGGGTGTTTCAAAGTAATTTATTTTTATAATGGGGTTTAGCTGCTTTTCACTGCTGTGTTTATGCCGCTTTACACCCACTTGACACACTAACAGAGAGATATCAATACATAGGTTTTACGATTATTATTAGTCAGATATATTCTTGTGCGGTGAATAGGGCGTGTTGAGTCCAGTTCTCTGAGCAAGGAGTAGGTCTTGTCTATTACATATTGGGTTTATGGAACGGTATCTGAGCTAATTTGATACCCTTGTTTTATGTATCACCCCACCTCACCTTTCCCGTTAAGCAGCCATAGTGTGTTTTCTGCATGTGTGACTCTGTTCTGTTTTGTAATTCAGTTCAAGTGTAACGGTTTTTACATTCCCTCTATCAGTGATACCTTATGAGAAGTGTCCTTTTCTGTGTGACTTATTTCACTTAGAATCGTCGTACCTAAATCCACTCATCATGCTGCTACTAACCTTACGACATTGATTTCATGGCTGAGTGATATTCCATTGTACATAAGGACCACAACTTCTTTATCCATTTTTCTCTTTCCTGGGATATTTAAGGTGGAATGAAGTGGAGGTCCTGGTCAACAGAGCAGCCCTAAACTTTGGGGTGCTTGTGTCTTGCTGATTTTTAATTTTCCCAATTTATACCCCCATGAGTGGAAGTGCCCTATGCTCTCTAAGCTGTGTTTTTCAGATGTTTCAGGACTCACCGGACACTTCTCCGGAGTGGCTCTTGGCAATTTACATCCCGCCCATCAGTGTAGCAAGGCTCCCATTTCTCCATGGCCTGTCCTGCATTTCTGGTTTTGACACTTTTTTCAGCATGGCCCTTTTGACCGATGGGAAGCGAGACTTCTTTGTAGCGCTGATTTGCCTTTCCAGGTTGCTTGGTTGGCCAAAAAGGGCGTCTGCGTTTTTTCCTGAATATATTCAGGAAAAAACGCATACGCCCTTTTTGGCCAAGGGCATCATTGTCAACGTTTTGCCGCTTTTCATGTGCTTTAAAGGCGATTCGTATCTACCTCCTGAAATCTGTTTCCTGCAATTCTGCCTTGATTTCAAATCCTCTTCTTTGCCTTCCCTCAATATATTTGTGGACGAGAGTTATCATTTATAACTCTGCAGGTTTGTGAATTGCAGTGCCCTGAACCTCCATTTTACAACTCGTTTTTATGGGAGCTGGCCGCAAAATCGCAGAATGGCTTCAGGCCCTGTTCTGGTTCCGGGGGGCAGGCTGAGCCTGTGGTTAATTCTTCTTTCTGATGGGAAAATAGAGTGACCTGTGCCTGTCCCAACACCAAGAGCTAGTCTCTCGTTGGTTCCACGTCTTCCCGTTTATCCTCAGGACAAATTGCAACCTGTATGGAACAGGAGGTTAAAGGTGCTGATGCTCCAAGTAGGGGGCTTGCTAGTAAAGCGGCTGGAATGGCGAACCCGGGCACAAGGAGATGAGAAATGAGGTGCGTTTTAGAAACCTTTCCCCATCACACGGTGTACCATCTTCTGGGTTTCTCATGCATGTTTTTGATGTAGGAAGATGCCCTTGAACCTGGAGATTTGGGACCCATGCGATGGGTACCACGCAGTATTACTTTAAAGGGTCTGCGTTTGCTCACCCAACCTCACCAAACCTCTCAGCCCCAAGAGTGTCCACCTTATGTCTCATCCAGCTGTGCGTCTAGATATGGTCAATCCAGGTTGCATCACAGCCCCTGAACGCATTGTGTAAGAATTTCTCTCTCTTTCACTGTCTTTGTTTCATGGGTGTTTCAAAGTAATTTATTTTTATAATGGGGTTTAGCTGCTTTTCACTGCTGTGTTTATGCCGCTTTACACCCACTTGACACACTAACAGAGAGATATCAATACATAGGTTTTACGATTATTATTAGTCAGATATATTCTTGTGTGGTGAATAGGGCGTGTTGAGTCCAGTTCCCTGAGCAAGGAGTAGGTCTTGTCTATTACATATTGGGATTATGGAACGGTATCTGAGCTAATTTGATACCCTTGTTTTATGTATCACCCCACCTCACCTTTCCCGTTAAGCAGCCATAGTGTGTTTTCTGCATGTGTGACTCTGTTCTGTTTTGTAATTCAGTTCAAGTGTAACCGTTTTTACATTCCCTCTATCAGTGATACCTTATGAGAAGTGTCCTTTTCTGTGTGACTTATTTCACTTAGAATCGTCGTACCTAAATCCACTCATCATGCTGCTACTAACCTTACGACATTGATTTCCTGGCTGAGTGATATTCCATTGTACATAAGGACCACAACTTCTTTATCCATTTTTCTCTTTCCTGGGATATTTAAGGTGGAATGAAGTGGAGGTCCTGGTCAACAGAGCAGCCCTAAACTTTGGGGTGCTTGTGTCTTGCTGATTTTTAATTTTCCCAATTTATACCCCCATGAGTGGAAGTGCCCTATGCTCTCTAAGCTGTGTTTTTCAGATGTTTCAGGACTCACCGGACACTTCTCCAGAGTGGCTCTTGGCAATTTACATCCCGCCCATCAGTGTAGCAAGGCTCCCATTTCTCCATGGCCTGTCCTGCATTTCTGGTTTTGACACTTTTTTCAGCATGGCCCTTTTGACCGATGGGAAGCGAGACTTCTTTGTAGCGCTGATTTGCCTTTCCAGGTTGCTTGGTTGGCCAAAAAGGGCGTATGCGTTTTTTCCTGAATATATTCAGGAAAAAACGCATACGCCCTTTTTGGCCAAGGGCATCATTGTCAACGTTTTGCCGCTTTTCATGTGCTTTAAAGGCGATTCGTATCTACCTCCTGAAATCTGTTTCCTGCAATTCTGCCTTGATTTCAAATCCTCTTCTTTGCCTTCCCTCAATATATTTGTGGACGAGAGTTATCATTTATAACTCTGCAGGTTTGTGAATTGCAGTGCCCTGAACCTCCATTTTACAACTCGTTTTTATGGGAGCTGGCCGCAAAATCGCAGAATGGCTTCAGGCCCTGTTCTGGTTCCGGGGGGGCAGGCTGAGCCTGTGGTTAATTCTTCTTTCTGATGGGAAAATAGAGTGACCTGTGCCTGTCCCAACACCAAGAGCTAGTCTCTCGTTGGTTCCACGTCTTCCCGTTTATCCTCAGGACAAATTGCAACCTGTATGGAACAGGAGGTTAAAGGTGCTGATGCTCCAAGTAGGGAGCTTGCTAGTAAAGCGGCTGGAATGGCGAACCCGGGCACAAGGAGATGAGAAATGAGGTGCGTTTTAGAAACCTTTCCCCATCACACGGTATACCATCTTCTGGGTTTCTCATGCATGTTTTTGATGTAGGAAGATGCCCTTGAACCTGGAGATTTGGGACCCATGCGATGGGTACCACGCAGTATTACTTTAAAGGGTCTGCGTTTGCTCACCCAACCTCACCAAACCTCTCAGCCCCAAGAGTGTCCACCCTTATGTCTCATCCAGCTGTGCGTCTAGATATGGTCAATCCAGGTTGCATCACAGCCCCTGAACGCATTGTGTAAGAATTTCTCTCTCTTTCACTGTCTTTGTTTCATGGGTGTTTCAAAGTAATTTATTTTTATAATGGGGTTTAGCTGCTTTTCACTGCTGTGTTTATGCCGCTTTACACCCACTTGACACACTAACAGAGAGATATCAATACATAGGTTTTACGATTATTATTAGTCAGATATATTCTTGTGCGGTGAATAGGGCGTGTTGAGTCCAGTTCTCTGAGCAAGGAGTAGGTCTTGTCTATTACATATTGGGTTTATGGAACGGTATCTGAGCTAATTTGATACCCTTGTTTTATGTATCACCCCACCTCACCTTTCCCGTTAAGCAGCCATAGTGTGTTTTCTGCATGTGTGACTCTGTTCTGTTTTGTAATTCAGTTCAAGTGTAACGGTTTTTACATTCCCTCTATCAGTGATACCTTATGAGAAGTGTCCTTTTCTGTGTGACTTATTTCACTTAGAATCGTCGTACCTAAATCCACTCATCATGCTGCTACTAACCTTACGACATTGATTTCCTGGCTGAGTGATATTCCATTGTACATAAGGACCACAACTTCTTTATCCATTTTTCTCTTTCCTGGGATATTTAAGGTGGAATGAAGTGGAGGTCCTGGTCAACAGAGCAGCCCTAAACTTTGGGGTGCTTGTGTCTTGCTGATTTTTAATTTTCCCAATTTATACCCCCATGAGTGGAAGTGCCCTATGCTCTCTAAGCTGTGTTTTTCAGATGTTTCAGGACACACCGGACACTTCTCCAGAGTGGCTGTTGGCAATTTACATCCCGCCCATCAGTGTAGCAAGGCTCCCATTTCTCCATGGCCTGTCCTGCATTTCTGGTTTTGACACTTTTTTCAGCATGGCCCTTTTGACCGATGGGAAGCGAGACTTCTTTGTAGCGCTGATTTGCCTTTCCAGTTTGCTTGGTTGGCCAAAAAGGGCGTATGCGTTTTTTCCTGAATATATTCAGGAAAAAACGCATACGCCCTTTTTGGCCAAGGGCATCATTGTCAACGTTTTGCCGCTTTTCATGTGCTTTAAAGGCGATTCGTATCTACCTCCTGAAATCTGTTTCCTGCAATTCTGCCTTGATTTCAAATCCTCTTCTTTGCCTTCCCTCAATATATTTGTGGACGAGAGTTATCATTTATAACTCTGCAGGTTTGTGAATTGCAGTGCCCTGAACCTCCGTTTTACAACTCGTTTTTATGGGAGCTGGCCGCAAAATCGCAGAATGGCTTCAGGCCCTGTTCTGGTTCCGGGGGGCAGGCTGAGCCTGTGGTTAATTCTTCTTTCTGATGGGAAAATAGAGTGACCTGTGCCTGTCCCAACACCAAGAGCTAGTCTCTCGTTGGTTCCACGTCTTCCCGTTTATCCTCAGGACAAATTGCAACCTGTATGGAACAGGAGGTTAAAGGTGCTGATGCTCCAAGTAGGGAGCTTGCTAGTAAAGCAGCTGGAATGGCGAACCCGGGCACAAGGAGATGAGAAATGAGGTGCGTTTTAGAAACCTTTCCCCATCACACGGTGTACCATCTTCTGGGTTTCTCATGCATGTTTTTGATGTAGGAAGATGCCCTTGAACCTGGAGATTTGGGACCCATGTGATGGGTACCACGCAGTATAACTTTAAAGGGTCTGCGTTTGCTCACCCAACCTCACCAAACCTCTCAGCCCCAAGAGTGTCCACCCTTATGTCTCATCCAGCTGTGCGTCTGGATATGGTCAATCCAGGTTGCATCACAGCCCCTGAACGCATTGTGTAAGAATTTCTCTCTCTTTCACTGTCTTTGTTTCATGGGTGTTTCAAAGTAATTTATTTTTATAATGGGGTTTAGCTGCTTTTCACTGCTGTGTTTATGCCGCTTTACACCCACTTGACACACTAACAGAGAGATATCAATACATAGGTTTTACGATTATTATTAGTCAGATATATTCTTGTGCGGTGAATAGGGCGTGTTGAGTCCAGTTCTCTGAGCAAGGAGTAGGTCTTGTCTATTACATATTGGGTTTATGGAACGGTATCTGAGCTAATTTGATACCCTTGTTTTATGTATCACCCCACCTCACCTTTCCCGTTAAGCAGCCATAGTGTGTTTTCTGCATGTGTGACTCTGTTCTGTTTTGTAATTCAGTTCAAGTGTAACGGTTTTTACATTCCCTCTATCAGTGATACCTTATGAGAAGTGTCCTTTTCTGTGTGACTTATTTCACTTAGAATCGTCGTACCTAAATCCACTCATCATGCTGCTACTAACCTTACGACATTGATTTCATGGCTGAGTGATATTCCATTGTACATAAGGACCACAACTTCTTTATCCATTTTTCTCTTTCCTGGGATATTTAAGGTGGAATGAAGTGGAGGTCCTGGTCAACAGAGCAGCCCTAAACTTTGGGGTGCTTGTGTCTTGCTGATTTTTAATTTTCCCAATTTATACCCCCATGAGTGGAAGTGCCCTATGCTCTCTAAGCTGTGTTTTTCAGATGTTTCAGGACTCACCGGACACTTCTCCGGAGTTGCTCTTGGCAATTTACATCCCGCCCATCAGTGTAGCAAGGCTCCCATTTCTCCATGGCCTGTCCTGCATTTCTGGTTTTGACACTTTTTTCAGCATGGCCCTTTTGACCGATGGGAAGCGAGACTTCTTTGTAGCGCTGATTTGCCTTTCCAGGTTGCTTGGTTGGCCAAAAAGGGCGTCTGCGTTTTTTCCTGAATATATTCAGGAAAAAACGCAGACGCCCTTTTTGGCCAAGGGCATCATTGTCAACGTTTTGCCGCTTTTCATGTGCTTTAAAGGCGATTCGTATCTACCTCCTGAAATCTGTTTCCTGCAATTCTGCCTTGATTTCAAATCCTCTTCTTTGCCTTCCCTCAATATATTTGTGGACGAGAGTTATCATTTATAACTCTGCAGGTTTGTGAATTGCAGTGCCCTGAACCTCCATTTTACAACTCGTTTTTATGGGAGCTGGCCGCAAAATTGCAGAATGGCTTCAGGCCCTGTTCTGGTTCCGGGGGGCAGGCTGAGCCTGTGGTTAATTCTTCTTTCTGATGGGAAAATAGAGTGACCTGTGCCTGTCCCAACACCAAGAGCTAGTCTCTCGTTGGTTCCACGTCTTCCCGTTTATCCTCAGGACAAATTGCAACCTGTATGGAACAGGAGGTTAAAGGTGCTGATGCTCCAAGTAGGGAGCTTGCTAGTAAAGCAGCTGGAATGGCGAACCCGGGCACAAGGAGATGAGAAATGAGGTGCGTTTTAGAAACCTTTCCCAATCACACGGTGTACCATCTTCTGGGTTTCTCATGCATGTTTTTGATGTAGGAAGATGCCCTTGAACCTGGAGATTTGGGACCCATGCGATGGGTACCACGCAGTATAACTTTAAAGGGTCTGCGTTTGCTCACCCAACCTCACCAAACCTCTCAGCCCCAAGAGTGTCCACCCTTATGTCTCATCCAGCTGTGCGTCTGGATATGGTCAATCCAGGTTGCATCACAGCCCCTGAACGCATTGTGTAAGAATTTCTCTCTCTTTCACTGTCTTTGTTTCATGGGTGTTTCAAAGTAATTTATTTTTATAATGGGGTTTAGCTGCTTTTCACTGCTGTGTTTATGCCGCTTTACACCCACTTGACACACTAACAGAGAGATATCAATACATAGGTTTTACGATTATTATTAGTCAGATATATTCTTGTGCGGTGAATAGGGCGTGTTGAGTCCAGTTCTCTGAGCAAGGAGTAGGTCTTGTCTATTACATATTGGGTTTATGGAACGGTATCTGAGCTAATTTGATACCCTTGTTTTATGTATCACCCCACCTCACCTTTCCCGTTAAGCAGCCATAGTGTGTTTTCTGCATGTGTGACTCTGTTCTGTTTTGTAATTCAGTTCAAGTGTAACGGTTTTTACATTCCCTCTATCAGTGATACCTTATGAGAAGTGTCCTTTTCTGTGTGACTTATTTCACTTAGAATCGTCGTACCTAAATCCACTCATCATGCTGCTACTAACCTTACGACATTGATTTCATGGCTGAGTGATATTCCATTGTACATAAGGACCACAACTTCTTTATCCATTTTTCTCTTTCCTGGGATATTTAAGGTGGAATGAAGTGGAGGTCCTGGTCAACAGAGCAGCCCTAAACTTTGGGGTGCTTGTGTCTTGCTGATTTTTAATTTTCCCAATTTATACCCCCATGAGTGGAAGTGCCCTATGCTCTCTAAGCTGTGTTTTTCAGATGTTTCAGGACTCACCGGACACTTCTCCGGAGTGGCTCTTGGCAATTTACATCCCGCCCATCAGTGTAGCAAGGCTCCCATTTCTCCATGGCCTGTCCTGCATTTCTGGTTTTGACACTTTTTTCAGCATGGCCCTTTTGACCGATGGGAAGCGAGACTTCTTTGTAGCGCTGATTTGCCTTTCCAGGTTGCTTGGTTGGCCAAAAAGGGCGTCTGCGTTTTTTCCTGAATATATTCAGGAAAAAACGCATACGCCCTTTTTGGCCAAGGGCATCATTGTCAACGTTTTGCCGCTTTTCATGTGCTTTAAAGGCGATTCGTATCTACCTCCTGAAATCTGTTTCCTGCAATTCTGCCTTGATTTCAAATCCTCTTCTTTGCCTTCCCTCAATATATTTGTGGACGAGAGTTATCATTTATAACTCTGCAGGTTTGTGAATTGCAGTGCCCTGAACCTCCATTTTACAACTCGTTTTTATGGGAGCTGGCCGCAAAATCGCAGAATGGCTTCAGGCCCTGTTCTGGTTCCGGGGGGCAGGCTGAGCCTGTGGTTAATTCTTCTTTCTGATGGGAAAATAGAGTGACCTGTGCCTGTCCCAACACCAAGAGCTAGTCTCTCGTTGGTTCCACGTCTTCCCGTTTATCCTCAGGACAAATTGCAACCTGTATGGAACAGGAGGTTAAAGGTGCTGATGCTCCAAGTAGGGGGCTTGCTAGTAAAGCGGCTGGAATGGCGAACCCGGGCACAAGGAGATGAGAAATGAGGTGCGTTTTAGAAACCTTTCCCCATCACACGGTGTACCATCTTCTGGGTTTCTCATGCATGTTTTTGATGTAGGAAGATGCCCTTGAACCTGGAGATTTGGGACCCATGCGATGGGTACCACGCAGTATTACTTTAAAGGGTCTGCGTTTGCTCACCCAACCTCACCAAACCTCTCAGCCCCAAGAGTGTCCACCTTATGTCTCATCCAGCTGTGCGTCTAGATATGGTCAATCCAGGTTGCATCACAGCCCCTGAACGCATTGTGTAAGAATTTCTCTCTCTTTCACTGTCTTTGTTTCATGGGTGTTTCAAAGTAATTTATTTTTATAATGGGGTTTAGCTGCTTTTCACTGCTGTGTTTATGCCGCTTTACACCCACTTGACACACTAACAGAGAGATATCAATACATAGGTTTTACGATTATTATTAGTCAGATATATTCTTGTGTGGTGAATAGGGCGTGTTGAGTCCAGTTCCCTGAGCAAGGAGTAGGTCTTGTCTATTACATATTGGGATTATGGAACGGTATCTGAGCTAATTTGATACCCTTGTTTTATGTATCACCCCACCTCACCTTTCCCGTTAAGCAGCCATAGTGTGTTTTCTGCATGTGTGACTCTGTTCTGTTTTGTAATTCAGTTCAAGTGTAACCGTTTTTACATTCCCTCTATCAGTGATACCTTATGAGAAGTGTCCTTTTCTGTGTGACTTATTTCACTTAGAATCGTCGTACCTAAATCCACTCATCATGCTGCTACTAACCTTACGACATTGATTTCCTGGCTGAGTGATATTCCATTGTACATAAGGACCACAACTTCTTTATCCATTTTTCTCTTTCCTGGGATATTTAAGGTGGAATGAAGTGGAGGTCCTGGTCAACAGAGCAGCCCTAAACTTTGGGGTGCTTGTGTCTTGCTGATTTTTAATTTTCCCAATTTATACCCCCATGAGTGGAAGTGCCCTATGCTCTCTAAGCTGTGTTTTTCAGATGTTTCAGGACTCACCGGACACTTCTCCAGAGTGGCTCTTGGCAATTTACATCCCGCCCATCAGTGTAGCAAGGCTCCCATTTCTCCATGGCCTGTCCTGCATTTCTGGTTTTGACACTTTTTTCAGCATGGCCCTTTTGACCGATGGGAAGCGAGACTTCTTTGTAGCGCTGATTTGCCTTTCCAGGTTGCTTGGTTGGCCAAAAAGGGCGTATGCGTTTTTTCCTGAATATATTCAGGAAAAAACGCATACGCCCTTTTTGGCCAAGGGCATCATTGTCAACGTTTTGCCGCTTTTCATGTGCTTTAAAGGCGATTCGTATCTACCTCCTGAAATCTGTTTCCTGCAATTCTGCCTTGATTTCAAATCCTCTTCTTTGCCTTCCCTCAATATATTTGTGGACGAGAGTTATCATTTATAACTCTGCAGGTTTGTGAATTGCAGTGCCCTGAACCTCCATTTTACAACTCGTTTTTATGGGAGCTGGCCGCAAAATCGCAGAATGGCTTCAGGCCCTGTTCTGGTTCCGGGGGGGCAGGCTGAGCCTGTGGTTAATTCTTCTTTCTGATGGGAAAATAGAGTGACCTGTGCCTGTCCCAACACCAAGAGCTAGTCTCTCGTTGGTTCCACGTCTTCCCGTTTATCCTCAGGACAAATTGCAACCTGTATGGAACAGGAGGTTAAAGGTGCTGATGCTCCAAGTAGGGAGCTTGCTAGTAAAGCGGCTGGAATGGCGAACCCGGGCACAAGGAGATGAGAAATGAGGTGCGTTTTAGAAACCTTTCCCCATCACACGGTATACCATCTTCTGGGTTTCTCATGCATGTTTTTGATGTAGGAAGATGCCCTTGAACCTGGAGATTTGGGACCCATGCGATGGGTACCACGCAGTATTACTTTAAAGGGTCTGCGTTTGCTCACCCAACCTCACCAAACCTCTCAGCCCCAAGAGTGTCCACCCTTATGTCTCATCCAGCTGTGCGTCTAGATATGGTCAATCCAGGTTGCATCACAGCCCCTGAACGCATTGTGTAAGAATTTCTCTCTCTTTCACTGTCTTTGTTTCATGGGTGTTTCAAAGTAATTTATTTTTATAATGGGGTTTAGCTGCTTTTCACTGCTGTGTTTATGCCGCTTTACACCCACTTGACACACTAACAGAGAGATATCAATACATAGGTTTTACGATTATTATTAGTCAGATATATTCTTGTGCGGTGAATAGGGCGTGTTGAGTCCAGTTCTCTGAGCAAGGAGTAGGTCTTGTCTATTACATATTGGGTTTATGGAACGGTATCTGAGCTAATTTGATACCCTTGTTTTATGTATCACCCCACCTCACCTTTCCCGTTAAGCAGCCATAGTGTGTTTTCTGCATGTGTGACTCTGTTCTGTTTTGTAATTCAGTTCAAGTGTAACGGTTTTTACATTCCCTCTATCAGTGATACCTTATGAGAAGTGTCCTTTTCTGTGTGACTTATTTCACTTAGAATCGTCGTACCTAAA
The DNA here is from genome assembly GCF_965194805.1 of Balaenoptera borealis. Taxonomy (NCBI): domain Eukaryota; kingdom Metazoa; phylum Chordata; class Mammalia; order Artiodactyla; family Balaenopteridae; genus Balaenoptera; species Balaenoptera borealis. Next base: position 6,220 of record NW_028122567.1, on the reverse strand, counting down.
TCCACTCATCATGCTGCTACTAACCTTACGACATTGATTTCCTGGCTGAGTGATATTCCATTGTACATAAGGACCACAACTTCTTTATCCATTTTTCTCTTTCCTGGGATATTTAAGGTGGAATGAAGTGGAGGTCCTGGTCAACAGAGCAGCCCTAAACTTTGGGGTGCTTGTGTCTTGCTGATTTTTAATTTTCCCAATTTATACCCCCATGAGTGGAAGTGCCCTATGCTCTCTAAGCTGTGTTTTTCAGATGTTTCAGGACACACCGGACACTTCTCCAGAGTGGCTGTTGGCAATTTACATCCCGCCCATCAGTGTAGCAAGGCTCCCATTTCTCCATGGCCTGTCCTGCATTTCTGGTTTTGACACTTTTTTCAGCATGGCCCTTTTGACCGATGGGAAGCGAGACTTCTTTGTAGCGCTGATTTGCCTTTCCAGTTTGCTTGGTTGGCCAAAAAGGGCGTATGCGTTTTTTCCTGAATATATTCAGGAAAAAACGCATACGCCCTTTTTGGCCAAGGGCATCATTGTCAACGTTTTGCCGCTTTTCATGTGCTTTAAAGGCGATTCGTATCTACCTCCTGAAATCTGTTTCCTGCAATTCTGCCTTGATTTCAAATCCTCTTCTTTGCCTTCCCTCAATATATTTGTGGACGAGAGTTATCATTTATAACTCTGCAGGTTTGTGAATTGCAGTGCCCTGAACCTCCATTTTACAACTCGTTTTTATGGGAGCTGGCCGCAAAATCGCAGAATGGCTTCAGGCCCTGTTCTGGTTCCGGGGGGCAGGCTGAGCCTGTGGTTGATTCTTCTTTCTGATGGGAAAATAGAGTGACCTGTGCCTGTCCCAACACCAAGAGCTAGTCTCTCGTTGGTTCCACGTCTTCCCGTTTATCCTCAGGACAAATTGCAACCTGTATGGAACAGGAGGTTAAAGGTGCTGATGCTCCAAGTAGGGGGCTTGCTAGTAAAGAGGCTGGAATGGCGAACCCGGGCACAAGGAGATGAGAAATGAGGTGCGTTTTAGAAACCTTTCCCCATCACACGGTGTACCATCTTCTGGGTTTCTCATGCATGTTTTTGATGTAGGAAGATGCCCTTGAACCTGGAGATTTGGGACCCATGCGATGGGTACCACGCAGTATTACTTTAAAGGGTCTGCGTTTGCTCACCCAACCTCACCAAACCTCTCAGCCCCAAGAGTGTCCACCTTATGTCTCATCCAGCTGTGCGTCTAGATATGGTCAATCCAGGTTGCATCACAGCCCCTGAACGCATTGTGTAAGAATTTCTCTCTCTTTCACTGTCTTTGTTTCATGGGTGTTTCAAAGTAATTTATTTTTATAATGGGGTTTAGCTGCTTTTCACTGCTGTGTTTATGCCGCTTTACACCCACTTGACACACTAACAGAGAGATATCAATACATAGGTTTTACGATTATTATTAGTCAGATATATTCTTGTGTGGTGAATAGGGCGTGTTGAGTCCAGTTCCCTGAGCAAGGAGTAGGTCTTGTCTATTACATATTGGGATTATGGAACGGTATCTGAGCTAATTTGATACCCTTGTTTTATGTATCACCCCACCTCACCTTTCCCGTTAAGCAGCCATAGTGTGTTTTCTGCATGTGTGACTCTGTTCTGTTTTGTAATTCAGTTCAAGTGTAACCGTTTTTACATTCCCTCTATCAGTGATACCTTATGAGAAGTGTCCTTTTCTGTGTGACTTATTTCACTTAGAATCGTCGTACCTAAATCCACTCATCATGCTGCTACTAACCTTACGACATTGATTTCCTGGCTGAGTGATATTCCATTGTACATAAGGACCACAACTTCTTTATCCATTTTTCTCTTTCCTGGGATATTTAAGGTGGAATGAAGTGGAGGTCCTGGTCAACAGAGCAGCCCTAAACTTTGGGGTGCTTGTGTCTTGCTGATTTTTAATTTTCCCAATTTATACCCCCATGAGTGGAAGTGCCCTATGCTCTCTAAGCTGTGTTTTTCAGATGTTTCAGGACTCACCGGACACTTCTCCAGAGTGGCTCTTGGCAATTTACATCCCGCCCATCAGTGTAGCAAGGCTCCCATTTCTCCATGGCCTGTCCTGCATTTCTGGTTTTGACACTTTTTTCAGCATGGCCCTTTTGACCGATGGGAAGCGAGACTTCTTTGTAGCGCTGATTTGCCTTTCCAGGTTGCTTGGTTGGCCAAAAAGGGCGTATGCGTTTTTTCCTGAATATATTCAGGAAAAAACGCATACGCCCTTTTTGGCCAAGGGCATCATTGTCAACGTTTTGCCGCTTTTCATGTGCTTTAAAGGCGATTCGTATCTACCTCCTGAAATCTGTTTCCTGCAATTCTGCCTTGATTTCAAATCCTCTTCTTTGCCTTCCCTCAATATATTTGTGGACGAGAGTTATCATTTATAACTCTGCAGGTTTGTGAATTGCAGTGCCCTGAACCTCCATTTTACAACTCGTTTTTATGGGAGCTGGCCGCAAAATCGCAGAATGGCTTCAGGCCCTGTTCTGGTTCCGGGGGGCAGGCTGAGCCTGTGGTTAATTCTTCTTTCTGATGGGAAAATAGAGTGACCTGTGCCTGTCCCAACACCAAGAGCTAGTCTCTCGTTGGTTCCACGTCTTCCCGTTTATCCTCAGGACAAATTGCAACCTGTATGGAACAGGAGGTTAAAGGTGCTGATGCTCCAAGTAGGGAGCTTGCTAGTAAAGCGGCTGGAATGGCGAACCCGGGCACAAGGAGATGAGAAATGAGGTGCGTTTTAGAAACCTTTCCCCATCACACGGTATACCATCTTCTGGGTTTCTCATGCATGTTTTTGATGTAGGAAGATGCCCTTGAACCTGGAGATTTGGGACCCATGCGATGGGTACCACGCAGTATTACTTTAAAGGGTCTGCGTTTGCTCACCCAACCTCACCAAACCTCTCAGCCCCAAGAGTGTCCACCCTTATGTCTCATCCAGCTGTGCGTCTAGATATGGTCAATCCAGGTTGCATCACAGCCCCTGAACGCATTGTGTAAGAATTTCTCTCTCTTTCACTGTCTTTGTTTCATGGGTGTTTCAAAGTAATTTATTTTTATAATGGGGTTTAGCTGCTTTTCACTGCTGTGTTTATGCCGCTTTACACCCACTTGACACACTAACAGAGAGATATCAATACATAGGTTTTACGATTATTATTAGTCAGATATATTCTTGTGCGGTGAATAGGGCGTGTTGAGTCCAGTTCTCTGAGCAAGGAGTAGGTCTTGTCTATTACATATTGGGTTTATGGAACGGTATCTGAGCTAATTTGATACCCTTGTTTTATGTATCACCCCACCTCACCTTTCCCGTTAAGCAGCCATAGTGTGTTTTCTGCATGTGTGACTCTGTTCTGTTTTGTAATTCAGTTCAAGTGTAACGGTTTTTACATTCCCTCTATCAGTGATACCTTATGAGAAGTGTCCTTTTCTGTGTGACTTATTTCACTTAGAATCGTCGTACCTAAATCCACTCATCATGCTGCTACTAACCTTACGACATTGATTTCCTGGCTGAGTGATATTCCATTGTACATAAGGACCACAACTTCTTTATCCATTTTTCTCTTTCCTGGGATATTTAAGGTGGAATGAAGTGGAGGTCCTGGTCAACAGAGCAGCCCTAAACTTTGGGGTGCTTGTGTCTTGCTGATTTTTAATTTTCCCAATTTATACCCCCATGAGTGGAAGTGCCCTATGCTCTCTAAGCTGTGTTTTTCAGATGTTTCAGGACACACCGGACACTTCTCCAGAGTGGCTGTTGGCAATTTACATCCCGCCCATCAGTGTAGCAAGGCTCCCATTTCTCCATGGCCTGTCCTGCATTTCTGGTTTTGACACTTTTTTCAGCATGGCCCTTTTGACCGATGGGAAGCGAGACTTCTTTGTAGCGCTGATTTGCCTTTCCAGTTTGCTTGGTTGGCCAAAAAGGGCGTATGCGTTTTTTCCTGAATATATTCAGGAAAAAACGCATACGCCCTTTTTGGCCAAGGGCATCATTGTCAACGTTTTGCCGCTTTTCATGTGCTTTAAAGGCGATTCGTATCTACCTCCTGAAATCTGTTTCCTGCAATTCTGCCTTGATTTCAAATCCTCTTCTTTGCCTTCCCTCAATATATTTGTGGACGAGAGTTATCATTTATAACTCTGCAGGTTTGTGAATTGCAGTGCCCTGAACCTCCATTTTACAACTCGTTTTTATGGGAGCTGGCCGCAAAATCGCAGAATGGCTTCAGGCCCTGTTCTGGTTCCGGGGGGCAGGCTGAGCCTGTGGTTGATTCTTCTTTCTGATGGGAAAATAGAGTGACCTGTGCCTGTCCCAACACCAAGAGCTAGTCTCTCGTTGGTTCCACGTCTTCCCGTTTATCCTCAGGACAAATTGCAACCTGTATGGAACAGGAGGTTAAAGGTGCTGATGCTCCAAGTAGGGGGCTTGCTAGTAAAGAGGCTGGAATGGCGAACCCGGGCACAAGGAGATGAGAAATGAGGTGCGTTTTAGAAACCTTTCCCCATCACACGGTGTACCATCTTCTGGGTTTCTCATGCATGTTTTTGATGTAGGAAGATGCCCTTGAACCTGGAGATTTGGGACCCATGCGATGGGTACCACGCAGTATTACTTTAAAGGGTCTGCGTTTGCTCACCCAACCTCACCAAACCTCTCAGCCCCAAGAGTGTCCACCTTATGTCTCATCCAGCTGTGCGTCTAGATATGGTCAATCCAGGTTGCATCACAGCCCCTGAACGCATTGTGTAAGAATTTCTCTCTCTTTCACTGTCTTTGTTTCATGGGTGTTTCAAAGTAATTTATTTTTATAATGGGGTTTAGCTGCTTTTCACTGCTGTGTTTATGCCGCTTTACACCCACTTGACACACTAACAGAGAGATATCAATACATAGGTTTTACGATTATTATTAGTCAGATATATTCTTGTGTGGTGAATAGGGCGTGTTGAGTCCAGTTCCCTGAGCAAGGAGTAGGTCTTGTCTATTACATATTGGGATTATGGAACGGTATCTGAGCTAATTTGATACCCTTGTTTTATGTATCACCCCACCTCACCTTTCCCGTTAAGCAGCCATAGTGTGTTTTCTGCATGTGTGACTCTGTTCTGTTTTGTAATTCAGTTCAAGTGTAACCGTTTTTACATTCCCTCTATCAGTGATACCTTATGAGAAGTGTCCTTTTCTGTGTGACTTATTTCACTTAGAATCGTCGTACCTAAATCCACTCATCATGCTGCTACTAACCTTACGACATTGATTTCCTGGCTGAGTGATATTCCATTGTACATAAGGACCACAACTTCTTTATCCATTTTTCTCTTTCCTGGGATATTTAAGGTGGAATGAAGTGGAGGTCCTGGTCAACAGAGCAGCCCTAAACTTTGGGGTGCTTGTGTCTTGCTGATTTTTAATTTTCCCAATTTATACCCCCATGAGTGGAAGTGCCCTATGCTCTCTAAGCTGTGTTTTTCAGATGTTTCAGGACTCACCGGACACTTCTCCAGAGTGGCTCTTGGCAATTTACATCCCGCCCATCAGTGTAGCAAGGCTCCCATTTCTCCATGGCCTGTCCTGCATTTCTGGTTTTGACACTTTTTTCAGCATGGCCCTTTTGACCGATGGGAAGCGAGACTTCTTTGTAGCGCTGATTTGCCTTTCCAGGTTGCTTGGTTGGCCAAAAAGGGCGTATGCGTTTTTTCCTGAATATATTCAGGAAAAAACGCATACGCCCTTTTTGGCCAAGGGCATCATTGTCAACGTTTTGCCGCTTTTCATGTGCTTTAAAGGCGATTCGTATCTACCTCCTGAAATCTGTTTCCTGCAATTCTGCCTTGATTTCAAATCCTCTTCTTTGCCTTCCCTCAATATATTTGTGGACGAGAGTTATCATTTATAACTCTGCAGGTTTGTGAATTGCAGTGCCCTGAACCTCCATTTTACAACTCGTTTTTATGGGAGCTGGCCGCAAAATCGCAGAATGGCTTCAGGCCCTGTTCTGGTTCCGGGGGGGCAGGCTGAGCCTGTGGTTAATTCTTCTTTCTGATGGGAAAATAGAGTGACCTGTGCCTGTCCCAACACCAAGAGCTAGTCTCTCGTTGGTTCCACGTCTTCCCGTTTATCCTCAGGACAAATTGCAACCTGTATGGAACAGGAGGTTAAAGG
>NW_028122568.1:0-98793 GCF_965194805.1 Balaenoptera borealis | reverse complement strand
GTTTTTTGAGGTTTTGGGATGCCATCTTCTTGGATGCTGAAGATGATTCTAATCTAAGTTCTAGGATAAATCCAAAAACCTTCCTGATACATTTTAAGCTTCCTTTCTGCTTATTATATAAGCTATATTCATTGAAATATATATTTCTCCTAGGCTTAATACCTCTTACTTGCTGGGTAAAAATATGAAGGAGCACAATAATGAAACTCTTTTACACTTATTATTTTGCTGTCTGCTTCGTACCGGTTTTCATTGAAATACTTGTCTATATGTGTTGTGGCTACCTATACATGCACATTTATTGCATTCTGTTGCTTGTTATGCATTTTTTACTGACATACCTTCTCTGTCTGTATGCATTGGCTAGGAATTCATTCACCTCTATCACCTCCATCGTGTTTTCTGGTTAATAGTATTCACTAAAATAGAGTGGGCAAAATTCACTTTCATAATATTGCATGGATAGTACAGAATGCCATTTGTTAGTAAATTCATTAGGCTTCGATACTTGCCACATACCCCAGTTTTCATTAATATCTATGGATTTCTTTTTCGTTAACGTAATATGCTTGTCATGATTTTTCTTTGTCTTTCTAGAACTTATTGTATCTTCCTCCATATAAATCATACGCAATAGATCAGCTTATTCATCTATTAATTATTACTGCTATTATTATTGGTGGTGGTGTTATAACCACTTTATAGGTGAGGAATCTGAAGTAATCAGATAACTTTTCCCTTTCCAAAAGCACTTAAGAAATCCACTTTCGGGTAATCATTTTGAGGTAGGATGAGAAACCAGGCTTGAAGAGGGCAAAAATGACTCTTTCAATTCACCAGTTGGACTGAGCTGTACGTCACCTCTAGGTAATAGCGTGGGAACTGCACAAGCAAAGGGAGACACCGAAGACGACAATGGTAATAGCCGTACTGTTTTCTAATGGACAAAAAAAATGCCTATATTATAAGTTCTATTTCTCCTGCTTTCTGGCAGTATCATGCTCAGAGTGGAGTCCTGGCAAGGAAGTCAGGATACTTAGGTTCTGAAACCTGGTAATGATACTAACATAATGAGAGAACTTGAACAAGTCAACCCGACCTCTCTGAGCCTCAGTTTCCTTACTCACGAAATGAGACTGAGAACATCGAAGTTCTCTAAGGGCCTCCTAGTTCTAAAATGCTTCCAGTCTAGGAAATAGCATAGAAGTCAATACGAGTGCAGGCTGAAGGGAAAGACAGGGCAGGGAGAAGGTTGCTTCCAGCCTAGAGAACAATCTCTGAACCACACCACTTGGCTCTTCTGCCCGTCTGTGCCCAAGATGGGAGCACAGGCAGTTAATAGAGAAGAGTGGAAAACTGCTCAGTCCTTACAGCCATCATTAACTGTCTGATTTTGGGTTTCTCAGGAAGTAGTGATAGTAGAGGTGTCCTGATAGCAAGAACCTTCAGATGATGCCGTTCCTCAAACGTAGTGAGAATTTCTCAACCTCCCTGAGTTTTTCATGACCCTCTTGTTCTTACAGAAAATTTCCAACATCCATCTCTACTTGGAACTCTAAATTCTCTGCAGCATTCTCCTCCTGTGGTGAGCAATGCAACTTCCCTAACACGAAGTGTCTGCAACTTCTCCAGAGTCTCTGCCCCTGCCGTCAGTTCGGCATCGGCTACCGGTACCCCTTTCCAGACACTCATGGGTAGTGCCTACCTTTACCAACATTCTAGCACGACTATGTTATCTGGAGTTACTGACCACAGCCAGATCTCCACTTCAGCTGCTTCCTATCCAGGTGTTCTTGAGTGGGACATCACAGCAAGCACTGAAAAGAATTCTTCTTCACTCGGAGACTTTACTCTGGCACTCACTGACCGCCACACAGCTGCCTCCTCCATGTTTCTGGCAGCCCAGTATGATAAAACTTCAGACGCCAAGAACATGGTCCCTCTACATCCATCGCTTTCTGCCAGCCTTGCTCAGGGAACACCATCTCAGATTCCAAATCAGGGGCAGAGCCGCCTGTCACTTCCCTGCCAGGACGGAAGCCAGGTATATTACTATAACCAAGGCACACTGGGGTCTTTACTGTATGGAGAACTTGGCTCCTGCCCGCAATCCTACGGCTCGGCGTCATACACAGGAAGTCGGGCCTCTGGGCAACCAGAAATGGGAATGGGACTGAAGGAGATTCAGCCCACAAATATCCGACCACCAGCTTCCACCTCTGCAGTCTGCCACCCTGTGTCTGCTCAACGCATCACAGAAACAAGTTTTCAAGGTGAGTATAACAAACGCCAGAGAAAGTTGAAGAATGAGGTCGGCATTCAAAAATGGGGTCAAATCGACAGCTGGGAAGGGGTGTAGAGGCAGGTAGAATTTAGATCCTGAGCCTTTAATAACCACTACCTTCGCTCAGTGCCCTCTGTTTTTAGACTCTATATGAGAACACCTAGGGCTTCCCTGGTGGCGCCGTGGTTAAGAATCCGCCTGCCAATGCAATGCGGGGGACACGGGTTCGAGCCCTGGTCTGCGAAGATCCCACATGCCGTGCAGCAACTAAGCGCATGTGCCACAACGACGGAGCCTGCATTCTAGAGCCCGTGAGCCTCAACTACCGAAGCCCACGTGCCTACAGCCCATGCTCCGCAACAAGAGAAGCCACCGCGATGAGAAGCCCGCACACCGCAACCGAGAGTAGCCCCCGCTAGCCGCCAACTAGAGAAAGCCCGTGCACAGCAATGAGAGACCCAGTGCAGCCAAAAAAATAAATACGTAGAATAAATAAGTTCAAACAGTAAATAAATACATAAACATAAATTACAAAAAAAAGAACACCTAATGCAGGTGGGAAGGTGGGAGGGCCACTGTAGAGGTCATCTATGCTACATGTACAAGAACGCCGAGAGCACACCAATCGGTACCACACTTTTCACTGCTGTAGCCGATCGTTCCCCCTGTACTGCCACACTGTAGCACTCCCTTCCCTCATCTACTGCTATAGTCTCTTCGGAAGGTGTTTCAGAACTCTTGTTATGTGAGTGCCAGTTGAACTGTCCTCACTTCCTTCATTTATACCAGGATTGAAGACCTTGTGGTCCGAGATCCTGTCCAGAGAGCAAGCAGGCTAAGACTCTGTCTTTGTTGATGTATTTCATCAGCAAGGGCTCTACCCCCTCTCCTAGTTCATGGTGTGACGTGTTCTTGGCCTCTCGGGAAAGTGGGGAGAATGGAAAGGACCCTATATGAGAATGCTAGGCTTTGTAAAACATTTCAGGTTTTTAAAAATAAGACTCATTTTGTATTGGACTTATAACAGTCCTATGAAATACAAAGCGAGCCGAGAATCAGCGACAGGAAAGGCTCACCAGTAAGAATTACAACAGTCACCGCTTACCTCGTAGCATAGGGCACTGTCCATGATCCTTAAGAAGAGTTAGTAGAAATGCCTTGCCCATCTTGCCCCTGAACCCCTTGAAAGGTACACGACTGCTGTGTTGGTGTTTAGGGGGAGCATCTCACTTACCAGGGACTGACTTCTCCCTTGATCCCTTTGTAGGGATGGAGACCTCCCCCCTGGTGATGAAAAATTCCCTGGGATTGCAACCTCCAAGCCAGACGTTTTGTGTGACACAAAGTCAAGAACTCCCCAAGTCCTGCAGTAGCAGAAACAGCCACATACTTGAGAGTAACCCACCATCTGAACTTGGGGACATTTCAGTGACAGCTCCAGTCCAGAGTGCCAGGCGTCTCCTGGCCCTGCCTCCAGCTCCAAGCCAGGGACAAATAGAGAGTAAGCACGTGGATGATATCAAAACCAAGCTTTCAAAGCCTCTGGATGCCTACCAGATCCCAACAGAGAACCAAGATCCTCCACTACTCCCTTTAGGAATCCCTGATATTCACCAGCCGCTGGCCTGCACCGATCCCCTCAGCCAAGAGGAGCAGCCTGGTTCTGAAAATGCTGATCTGGGAGAGAACAGCCGGAGTCGTCAGGACCTAGGGACACTTGAAAATGGGATTGAACCTAGCAGTGGTCTTGCAGACATTACTACACTGGCGGAGGATATTCACCTTCCCCAGCTCTTTAATCCTTTGAAAGATCTTGATCAATCCCAAGGTCCCAACGTGATCAAAGCTAAAGACACCAGAGCCATTAAGGTGAATCAGGTGCAGGAAAAGCCAAGTGTCATAAAGGTTCCCTCTGATCAACCCAGGAAGAACAAACAGAAAGCCTCTGAGCCTATCAGTGGCGCTCCCAAGGCCAAAATCCAGCCAAAGAATCCAGAGTGCCCGTTAGGGGGAGAAGTGGTTACATGCCACGCTGCAGTCAGTGACAGGGCTCCTGTGAACACGGCCAAGCACTCTCAAGGCAAACCTCAGAAAGCTGCATCCAGAAAGATCAGCAAAACTAAGAGCCACGGGCAGGAAAAGACCAAAAGGACCAGAGGGAGAAACAAGGCTGAGGAGAACAAGCAGTCAGGGAACAAAGTCAAGGCAGAAGAGAAGCCAGCAATCCCCCACACGAAGCGAAAGGAACACCAAACTGAGCTTCTCCAACAGAGCTTTCAAAAGCCTCGAACCTCCCTTGGCGTGCGCATGCTGGAGTCTGTGAAGGTTCTTCATGCGCTGGGGAAGAAGAATGAGACGAAAACTGGGCTCTCTTCCTGTCGGCTCTTGGGAAAGTCAAGCAACCCAAAGACCCCCAGCCACCCCCAGCTATCCAGCCATGGCGGCATACCCCACGTGAGGGGAAGGGTCCTGAGAAAACGCAAGTCCAAGCCCAGAAACCAGACAGCAGTGCTGAAACAGAGTGTCCGTCTCCAGCCCAGTATGAGCGGCCTCCTCCTGGGAAGGTCAAGTTGATACCTCTGCCTTTTTCTGCCTGGGACAAGCCTCAAGCTCGACCCGCTCCTCGGAGGCCACAGTCTCTGGCCTCACATCGGCCTGCTGGGGCTTACCGTGCCCAGCCTGGTTCTACTGACTCAGCTCAACCTGCTGCAGCCAATTCATCCCAGCCAGCTCCTGCCTCTTTGCCAGGCCCCGCCAAACCAGCTCAGCCAACTGTGACCAACCCAACCCAACCGGCTTGGACCAACCATACCCAGCCTCGTGTCCCTCAGTCTGCTGCTCCTAGGCCTGCACCCTCCAAAACTTCATCTGGCGCTCCTCTCCAGCGGGAGCCTGTTCCCCCTGCTGTGAATAAGCGCCAGTCCCCACCCAAGCTCCAAACCCAATTTCTACTCCAAGACTTCAGCAAGCAACGAGTTCCATGGAGGGAACCCAACGTGCCTGAGCCAGTCATGTCAAAGCCCATCGAACAAGAGCAGAGGCCAGAGCGAGAGGCCATGAAGAGGCGGGCTCAACAACAACGGGAGAATGCTGCCAGATACACCTCTTCGGGCAAGCTGCAATTTTTCACCGAGAGGGAAAACGAAATGGAAATTGCCGACTACTACGGATACGTCAAGTGAGAGCTGCTAGGATTCTTGGTGCCACCTTGGCTACCAGCTGTTCTTCCATACACAGGTAAGACAGGTATAGAACTGAATAAGTAAATGGAATACAATTAATAGACGAGTAACAAACCTTTCGAATTTTCAGATGCTGCTAACTGGGGCGTGAGAAAGGAAGGACTGAAAGTTGGATGGGAGAATGAAGGAAAGGGTAAAAACTGAGCAAAGAGGAAGGAACTTGGCCCAGGGCTAGGAAGGCCAAAAGAGACGTATGGATTTAGGAAAGGAAGCAGGAGCGAGGATGAAATGGCAGAAGTAAAAAGCAGGGTCAGAGGTCTGGGTTGAAAGAACACAATTGGAGTAGAGTTGAAGGTGACAGAAGATGAGTCTAGGTTTACTAGGAGAAATAGAAAAAGTCTCTCGGGGACGCTGGCCTTAAGTCTCACAACCACCAGATAGGTATTTCAGAAAACAAGAGGTTCAGGACACATCTCTGAAAGGTCTGAGTTGCCTTATTCAGGTGTGACTGTAGTGGGGGAATAGGGAAATCTACCAGAGAAGTGGCTAGGGCTCAGAGTTATCCTAGGGGCAGCTGACGACAGGGGCAGAGCCAAGGGAACTGCTGGATCAGGAGGCCCACGAACAAAGCAGGGGCATAGCCGCCTGTCACTTCCCTGCCAGGAAGGAAGCCAGGTATATTACTATAACCAAGGCACACTGGGGTCTTTACTGTATGGAGAACTTGGCTCCTGCCCGCAATCCTACGGCTCGGCGTCACACACAGGAAGTAGGGCCTCTGGGCAACCAGAAATGGGAATGGGACTGAAGGAGATTCAGCCCACAAATATCCGACCACCAGCTTCCACCTCTGCAGTCTGCCACCCTGTGTCTGCTCAACGCATCACAGAAACAAGTTTTCAAGGTGAGTATACAGACGGCAGAGAAAAGTTGAACAATGAGGTCAGCATTCAAAAATGGGGTCAAATCGACAGCTGGGAAGGGGTGTAGAGACAGGTAGAATTTAGATCCTGAGCCTTTAATAACCACTACCTTCTCTCAGTGCTCTCTGTTTTTAGACTCTATATGAGAACACCTAGGGCTTCCCTGGTGGCGCCTGCCAATGCAGGGGACACGGGTTCGAGCCCTGGTCTGCGAAGATCCCACATGCCGTGCAGCAACTAAGCGCATGTGCCACAACGACGGAGCCTGCATTCTAGAGCCCGTGAGCCTCAACTACCGAAGCCCACGTGCCTACAGCCCATGCTCCGCAACAAGAGAAGCCACCGCGATGAGATGCCCGCACACCGCAACCGAGAGTAGCCCCCGCTAGCCGCCAACTAGAGAAAGCCCGTGCACAGCAATGAGAGACCCAGTGCAGCCAAAAAAATAAATACGTAGAATAAATAAGTTCAAACAGTAAATAAATACATAAACATAAATTACAAAAAAAAAGAACACCTAATGCAGGTGGGAAGGTGGGAGGGCCACTGTAGAGGTCATCTATGCTACATGTACAAGAACCCCGAGAGCACACCAATCGGTACCACACTTTTCACTGCTGTAGCCGATCATTCCCCCTGTACTGCCACACTGTAGCACTCCCTTCCCTCATCTACTGCTATAGTCTCTTTGGAAGGTGTTTCCGAACTCTTGTTATCAGAGTGCCAGTTGAACTGTCCTCACTTCCTTCATTTATACCAGGATTGAAGACCTTGTGGTCCGAGATCCTGTCCAGAGAGCAAGCAGGCTAAGGCTCTGTCTTTGTTGATGTATTTCATCAGAAAGGGCTCTACCCCCTCTCCTAGTTCATGGTGTGAAGTGTTCTTGGCCTCTCGGGAAAGTGGGGAGAATGGAAAGGACCCTATATGAGAATGCTAGGCTCTGTAAAACATTTCAGGTTTTTAAAAATAAGACTCATTTTGTATTGGACTGACAACAGTCCTATGAAATACAAAGAAGGCCGAGAATCAGTGACAGGAAAGGATCACCAGTAAGAACTACAGCAGTCACCGCTTACCTCGTAGCATAGGGCACTGTCCGTGATCCTTAAGAAGAGTTAGTAGAAATGCCTTGCCCATCTTGCCCCTGAACCCCTTGAAAGGTACACGACTGCTGTGTTGGTGTTTAGGGGGAGCATCTCACTTACCAGGGACTGACTTCTCCCTTGATTCTCTGTAGTGATGGAGACTTCCCCGCTGATGAAAAATTCCCTGGGATTGCAACCTCCAAGCCAGACAGCTTTCCTATGGAATGACAGAGAACTTGTCAAGGTGAAACACCAGTCTGCGGGAGAAGGGAAGAAGAGAATGATGGAAATCGTTTCTGGGAAACTATTTTTACATTATGTGTTGTTTGTTCCCGGTAAATAAACTGAAATCTTCTTAACAGTACAACAAAATCTAAACCACTAAAGCCAACAATACAGGAGTATAACGTTCGACAAAAATTTCTTTGGCTGCGCAGCATGTGGGATCTTAGCTCCCCAACCAGGGATTGAACCCACGCCTGCTGCATTGGAAGCGCAGAGTCTTCACCACGGGACCACCGGGGAAGTCCCAGGACTATCACTTTTAAAGGAGAAGGTACAAACCCCTCGGTTCTATGAACTGGAGATTTTTAGTAAGAAGTCAATATATTTGTTGTTAGGCACATTTTATGTTAGGCTGTCTCCCTGCACAGGATGCAGGCGCCTTGAGAATGGAAGTCATATCCCTCTATAGTACGTCCCTCTTCTTTCTGCTTTGCAGTTTGCTGCTCCACTTGTTCAACCCCACCTAGTAATAACCTATACTTCCCTTGTTCCTGTTTTCCCATCTGGAAAACAGACAAAAGGCAACCAAACAACGCAAAGGTCTCAACAAATAAGGGATATCCAAAACCAGAGATGGCCAGAACTTCTGTACCCCTGATGAAATAGTCCTCATACAAAACCTGATAATCAAATTCCTTAATGCTAGGAATCACAGTGAAAAATAGTATCTGAACTGACTTCTGTCAGATGAGTGAGAACTAAGGTTAATTCAGTGTATCTGAAGCATAGAAAGTGAGGGCAAAAGTGGCACAAGATGGGGCTAGAGAAGCAGAGAGGATTCTAGACCACGCAGAGTCTTAAAGGCCAACAGTGTGTTTTCTATTCTCAAAACAATGTTTGTGAGCGATGTTTATGAGCAACGTTCCAACTTGCTTTGAAGGTTTCTTGTGTGAAGAGTGGATTGGAAGGAAACAAGATATATGGACACCAGTTAGGACCTAATCGCAACAGACAGGCAAGTTCAGTATTAGGAAGTTGAGGAAGAGCTGGCTGACAGATTCCAAAGAAATTCAGGAGATGAACTGAAGCGGGCTTAATGGGGTAGGAGATGGAGGAAAGGAAGGTCTTAGGGAATTCAAGGGTTTACTGCACACATGAGCAAAGTCTCAAAATTAATCATTTGAACGTACAGAGGCGGATCTCCCAAATGACACCGGTTAGGAAGCAACGGTACGCCCTTTAGAATTCCTAGAGACAACACAAATCAACTGTTTCGATGGAAAATTCGGCGGGACTCTTGATTTCCATGGGAATACAGAGAAAAGAGACACTGATCTGGCTTGCAGGTATATTTAGGAAGTTGTTAGCCGGACATCACCTACTAGTATCATGTAAGTAGGCCGTCCGAAGTAGGAAGCTTAGGGGAAAAACCTGGAGGAAAACTTAAAAGCTTAAGCCACACCTCTACACTACACCACCTTTCACAATTTCTTCTCAGATAAGCATCATCCCCATCAGTGAAGAAACTCGTTCGTACCTCATAATAGGAAAAACAGGCCTAAAGATTCAATGTGTGTCTTGGGAGGTCCCATCTATGCGATATCTTCCTGGGACCAGAAAAGGCCCCAGGAAGATCCATCTCTGCACCCCTGAAAGCTTACCACCAAGGAAAATGACTAGGTCCATAGATTTCCTCCCTCAAACCAGCTTACCTCACACATAGATCATTAGCAACTCCGCCCTTACTCACATTATCACAGTCACAAGAGTGGTTAGGGAGAAAAGCACTAACCAGGGGAACTAAAACAGAGGCAATCCAGGCCAAGCTGGGCTGGTGGCAGATATCTTGCTCCTTACGCTCGGGTGCATAATGCGACTCACCACAGTGCCTTTTTCACAGACCCTTTTGAACGTTTCTCCACAGAATCCAACAGCTCAAGTTAGTTCATGACGCTTCAAGGTCAACAATCGTCAAGAGAAAAACATGCAATATGTCTTACAATGTTGGATTCCTTACAAACAGGACAAGGAGATAACCATGTAGACAAAACCAGAGCATTTGAAAACATCTGTATTCTACAAACACACCAGTGAATGCTATAAATAAGGTACTATGACATAAAACAAAATGAAAACTAGATGTGAGACTCTTCTCTTCAGTGTACAGACTTCATGGCAGTTGCTGCACACTATCTAGCTACTTAGATCTTTAACTCTCTGTTCTGTTAATACCAAATGAGGCCCAAGTGTGTCAACCTGTTTCCCACAGAAACCAAAAAGTCTACATGCATCTCTTTTCTCCTGTGCCCTTTCACCTTACCTGCTCCCAATTCTCCACCAACGTCCTCCTCTTTCTCTAATTATTCTCCTCTTCATTTTGCTTGGCCTTGCCCCCAAGCATGCAAGACAGAGAGTCCTAGAGGTCCAAGATTCTAGAGTGGCTGTTTGCAAGGCGGAGGAGATTACAGTAACTGCCACACTGTATATACTTCTGTGCAAAGAAAAAGGGACAGTGTTCAGAATGTCTCTCACATATAACAAGAGCTGGAGATGGCAGGATACCTGTGTGGCCCAAGGAACTAGAGCTAGCAAATTATGGGCCAAACAATTGCAACCAAAGGCTGGAAGAGGAAAGGTCTGCAACCAGCTCTGTCTCCTAGCTCTCTGGTATTTGCTGCAACGGGCAGAGTCTATTTCGTGAAGCATCAAGCACTGAAAAGAAGACTCCTGCTGCTGGAAGGTGACAGGAAGTAACGTCCAATGCAAGATCAAGGCTTGTCCTCGAAGCAATGCCCATAATGGAAGAAAAAAAAAAAAGAGAAAGCGGAAGAGAAATGTTAAGTCGCAAGTCCAACCTGGCCCCCAGCCTAGCCCAGCCCAAGGAAGGTAGGAGTCAAGGAGAAGAAACTAAAAGAGAAGAGCCTTGGACCACAACATTCTCCACAAGGTACACTCAACAAACTTCACCCTACTCTTGAACCAAGTTACAAAAAGAGCTTCTTAATCCCTACTTTGGCTCCTTAAAAGCTGCTATCAGTTCACTCATTAGACACATATGATTTCAGAACAACTGTAATAGTTCAAACTAGATGGCTCTTTCCTTCCTAAGGATTATTAATTAAAGAAGATCTATATAGCTCTAAGTATATGATACATAAAATAGAATACTCTGTAGAATATAAGTAACTCTTAGTTCAGTGTATTAATGAACGTCTGTAAGAAATGTTGCAATGATTTCCCTAATGGAAGAGCCTGGGGGAGGTAAATCTGTCTTCTAGGATTTCCTCCCCAGAGCTCAGAAACTCAGGTGTTGTTTTAGCTCTCCTACACTCTCTTCACCCAAGCCCGCCTTCCTGTTGGGGATCGGACCTCCCTATTGGCTCTCTCATACCTTTCAACTGCCTGCTTTGTGACATCACTCTCCTACCAAACCTACTACCACTTGGTAGAGTCTTGGGGTTTCCGTGGAGCTGTTTGGACCAGTAACCAGTGACCTCTGTACTGGACACGTGCGCCGTTCAGCTGCAGCCACTCGGACATCCTCTAGTGTTGTCTCCTCATCCCTGGTACCTGCAGTGGATGCTTCCTCTTCTCTGACCATGTCAGGTAAGAAAAGAAACTTTGGAAAGTTTTGCGTTCGATTTCTTTTGCCCCTAAATTGAGTAGGAGATTCAAAATAGCATGGAATAATGAGGGAAAGTATTGAACTACACGTCTGGAGACCTAATTTCACTTTTGACTTTGACGTTTACTATCTGTGTGACTTTGGACAAATCACTGGCTGTCTCACAAAGCCTGTTGCTTTCCTTAACTGTTACGTTAGGATACCACGTTGGGTTGATCACTCTGATCCCCTTCTTTTCCAGTATTGAGCCTTAAAGGGTACCCATGTAGAAAACGAAATCAGACACTTCTCAAGAGTGTTTCAACAGAAACATAGAAAAGTCAGGGGACATAGAAAACTAGCAATATATACCAAGATGTTTCATCTCTAATGGTCTCCCTCCACTAGGATTTCGACTAGTTGAAAAGAGAGAATAGGGAGAGAGGATGGAGAGTACTGGGCTCTACAGGGAGGCACAGAGTCGAGCGTAAGGAAGTTTAGGATGGTTTTCATTAGCACAGGCCAACAGGCACCAAGAGATGGGAGAAAATGTAAGAATGAAGAGGGAAAGCATAGAGGAGCTCTCAAGAAAAACGGAGTTTGCAATGGAATGCTGATGGGAACCAAAGATTTTCAATTAAAGCAGAAACAGCACAGAGGGAAACCTGCTCAGAGCAGGGCAAAACCAAGTTGATGGTAGCAAACCCTTACATTAACAGACTAAGAAGGAAAGTAAGGCCAGAACAGGGGATCACCAGGAAAGGCAGCTTATCAGAAAAGTCATACTCCGTTTTCTTTCTTTTATTGCCTCTCTGAATACAGTTGGCCACTTGACAGTTTTGAATATAAACATTTTAGAAATACGTTTTAGAAATGATGCCTCCTATAAACAAGCAACCACAGTGGTTATCTAGGGGGCTGCTTTTCAGTGTTTTATTCTTTCTAATTTTTAAACTAGGTAGACATTTCACCAATTCAACATTTTAAGTGATATCTTCTAAATTGAATCAGAAGGACTATTTTCCTTGGTGTGATATGTAGGTTCTAAGGCAAGGCTGCTTTTCATTTTTACAGTTATTTCCTTCCTAACACAGAGAGCACATTGATCAACAGCCATCGTTCGCTTGTAGATCTTAGCTACCGAAGAAGAAGAAGAAGAAGAAGAAAAAGTCAAGCCCCACATCTCTAATTCCCCCCACTTAGGGAATTCCCTGGCGGTCCAGTGCTTAGGACTCGGTGCTTTCACGGCCAGGGCCACGCGGCGCGGCCAAAGAAACAAAACAAACAAACATCCACATTTATCGAAAACCATATTGTGGAGTCCTGTGGATTTTCTTACATTTGAAAATCTTTTTTAATTGGATTCTAGGCATGATGGTTTTTTGAGGTTTTGGGATGCCATCTTCTTGGATGCTGAAGATGATTCTAATCTAAGTTCTAGGATAAATCCAAAAACCTTCCTGATACATTTTAAGCTTCCTTTCTGCTTATTATATAAGCTATATTCATTGAAATATATATTTCTCCTAGGCTTAATACCTCTTACTTGCTGGGTAAAAATATGAAGGAGCACAATAATGAAACTCTTTTACACTTATTATTTTGCTGTCTGCTTCGTACCGGTTTTCATTGAAATACTTGTCTATATGTGTTGTGGCTACCTATACATGCACATTTATTGCATTCTGTTGCTTGTTATGCATTTTTTACTGACATACCTTCTCTGTCTGTATGCATTGGCTAGGAATTCATTCACCTCTATCACCTCCATCGTGTCTTCTGGTTAATAGTATTCACTAAAATAGAGTGGGCAAAATTCACTTTCATAATATTGCATGGATAGTACAGAATGCCATTTGTTAGTAAATTCATTAGGCTTCGATACTTGCCACATACCCCAGTTTTCATTAATATCTATGGATTTCTTTTTCGTTAACGTAATATGCTTGTCATGATTTTTCTTTGTCTTTCTAGAACTTATTGTATCTTCCTCCATATAAATCATACGCAATAGATCAGCTTATTCATCTATTAATTATTACTGCTATTATTATTGGTGGTGGTGTTATAACCACTTTACAGGTGAGGAATCTGAAGTAATCAGATAACTCTTCCCTTTCCAAAAGCACTTAAGAAATCCACTTTCGGGTAATCATTTTGAGGTAGGATGAGAAACCAGGCTTGAAGAGGGCAAAAATGACTCTTTCAATTCACCAGTTGGACTGAGCTGTACGTCACCTCTAGGTAATAGCGTGGGAACTGCACAAGCAAAGGGAGACACTGAAGACGACAATGGTAACAGCCGTACTGTTTTCTAATGGACAAAAAAATGCCTATATTATAAGTTCTATTTCTCCTGCTTTCTGGCAGTATCATGCTCAGAGTGGAGTCCTGGCAAGGAAGTCAGGATACTTAGGTTCTGAAACCTGGTAATGATACTAACATAATGAGAGAACTTGAACAAGTCAACCCGACCTCTCTGAGCCTCAGTTTCCTTACTCACGAAATGAGACTGAGAACATCGAAGTTCTCTAAGGGCCTCCTAGTTCTAAAATGCTTCCAGTCTAGGAAATAGCATAGAAGTCAATACGAGTGCAGGCTGAAGGGAAAGACAGGGCAGGGAGAAGGTTGCTTCCAGCCTAGAGAACAATCTCTGAACCACACCACTTGGCTCTTCTGCCCGTCTGTGCCCAAGATGGGAGCACAGGCAGTTAATAGAGAAGAGTGGAAAACTGCTCAGTCCTTACAGCCATCATTAACTGTCTGATTTTGGGTTTCTCAGGAAGTAGTGATAGTAGAGGTGTCCTGATAGCAAGAACCTTCAGATGATGCCGTTCCTCAAACGTAGTGAGAATTTCTCAACCTCCCTGAGTTTTTCATGACCCTCTTGTTCTTACAGAAAATTTCCAACATCCATCTCTACTTGGAACTCTAAATTCTCTGCAGCATTCTCCTCCTGTGGTGAGCAATGCAACTTCCCTAACACGAAGTGTCTGCAACTTCTCCAGAGTCTCTGCCCCTGCCGTCAGTTCGGCATCGGCTACTGGTACCCCTTTCCAGACACTCATGGGTAGTGCCTACCTTTACCAACATTCTAGCACGACTATGTTATCTGGAGTTACTGACCACAGCCAGATCTCCACTTCAGCTGCTTCCTATCCAGGTGTTCTTGAGTGGGACATCACAGCAAGCACTGAAAAGAATTCTTCTTCACTCGGAGACTTTACTCTGGCACTCACTGACCGCCACACAGCTGCCTCCTCCATGTTTCTGGCAGCCCAGTATGATAAAACTTCAGACGCCAAGAACATGGTCCCTCTACATCCATCGCTTTCTGCCAGCCTTGCTCAGGGAACACCATCTCAGATTCCAAATCAGGGGCAGAGCCGCCTGTCACTTCCCTGCCAGGACGGAAGCCAGGTATATTACTATAACCAAGGCACACTGGGGTCTTTACTGTATGGAGAACTTGGCTCCTGCCCGCAATCCTACGGCTCGGCGTCATACACAGGAAGTCGGGCCTCTGGGCAACCAGAAATGGGAATGGGACTGAAGGAGATTCAGCCCACAAATATCCGACCACCAGCTTCCACCTCTGCAGTCTGCCACCCTGTGTCTGCTCAACGCATCACAGAAACAAGTTTTCAAGGTGAGTATAACAAACGCCAGAGAAAGTTGAAGAATGAGGTCGGCATTCAAAAATGGGGTCAAATCGACAGCTGGGAAGGGGTGTAGAGGCAGGTAGAATTTAGATCCTGAGCCTTTAATAACCACTACCTTCGCTCAGTGCCCTCTGTTTTTAGACTCTATATGAGAACACCTAGGGCTTCCCTGGTGGCGCCGTGGTTAAGAATCCGCCTGCCAATGCAATGCGGGGGACACGGGTTCGAGCCCTGGTCTGCGAAGATCCCACATGCCGTGCAGCAACTAAGCGCATGTGCCACAACGACGGAGCCTGCATTCTAGAGCCCGTGAGCCTCAACTACCGAAGCCCGCGTGCCTACAGCCCATGCTCCGCAACAAGAGAAGCCACCGCGATGAGAAGCCCGCACACCGCAACCGAGAGTAGCCCCCGCTAGCCGCCAACTAGAGAAAGCCCGTGCACAGCAATGAGAGACCCAGTGCAGCCAAAAAAATAAATACGTAGAATAAATAAGTTCAAACAGTAAATAAATACATAAACATAAATTACAAAAAAAAGAACACCTAATGCAGGTGGGAAGGTGGGAGGGCCACTGTAGAGGTCATCTATGCTACATGTACAAGAACGCCGAGAGCACACCAATCGGTACCACACTTTTCACTGCTGTAGCCGATCGTTCCCCCTGTACTGCCACACTGTAGCACTCCCTTCCCTCATCTACTGCTATAGTCTCTTCGGAAGGTGTTTCAGAACTCTTGTTATGTGAGTGCCAGTTGAACTGTCCTCACTTCCTTCATTTATACCAGGATTGAAGACCTTGTGGTCCGAGATCCTGTCCAGAGAGCAAGCAGGCTAAGACTCTGTCTTTGTTGATGTATTTCATCAGCAAGGGCTCTACCCCCTCTCCTAGTTCATGGTGTGACGTGTTCTTGGCCTCTCGGGAAAGTGGGGAGAATGGAAAGGACCCTATATGAGAATGCTAGGCTTTGTAAAACATTTCAGGTTTTTAAAAATAAGACTCATTTTGTATTGGACTTATAACAGTCCTATGAAATACAAAGCGAGCCGAGAATCAGCGACAGGAAAGGCTCACCAGTAAGAATTACAACAGTCACCGCTTACCTCGTAGCATAGGGCACTGTCCATGATCCTTAAGAAGAGTTAGTAGAAATGCCTTGCCCATCTTGCCCCTGAACCCCTTGAAAGGTACACGACTGCTGTGTTGGTGTTTAGGGGGAGCATCTCACTTACCAGGGACTGACTTCTCCCTTGATCCCTTTGTAGGGATGGAGACCTCCCCCCTGGTGATGAAAAATTCCCTGGGATTGCAACCTCCAAGCCAGACGTTTTGTGTGACACAAAGTCAAGAACTCCCCAAGTCCTGCAGTAGCAGAAACAGCCACATACTTGAGAGTAACCCACCATCTGAACTTGGGGACATTTCAGTGACAGCTCCAGTCCAGAGTGCCAGGCGTCTCCTGGCCCTGCCTCCAGCTCCAAGCCAGGGACAAATAGAGAGTAAGCACGTGGATGATATCAAAACCAAGCTTTCAAAGCCTCTGGATGCCTACCAGATCCCAACAGAGAACCAAGATCCTCCACTACTCCCTTTAGGAATCCCTGATATTCACCAGCCGCTGGCCTGCACCGATCCCCTCAGCCAAGAGGAGCAGCCTGGTTCTGAAAATGCTGATCTGGGAGAGAACAGCCGGAGTCGTCAGGACCTAGGGACACTTGAAAATGGGATTGAACCTAGCAGTGGTCTTGCAGACATTACTACACTGGCGGAGGATATTCACCTTCCCCAGCTCTTTAATCCTTTGAAAGATCTTGATCAATCCCAAGGTCCCAACGTGATCAAAGCTAAAGACACCAGAGCCATTAAGGTGAATCAGGTGCAGGAAAAGCCAAGTGTCATAAAGGTTCCCTCTGATCAACCCAGGAAGAACAAACAGAAAGCCTCTGAGCCTATCAGTGGCGCTCCCAAGGCCAAAATCCAGCCAAAGAATCCAGAGTGCCCGTTAGGGGGAGAAGTGGTTACATGCCACGCTGCAGTCAGTGACAGGGCTCCTGTGAACACGGCCAAGCACTCTCAAGGCAAACCTCAGAAAGCTGCATCCAGAAAGATCAGCAAAACTAAGAGCCACGGGCAGGAAAAGACCAAAAGGACCAGAGGGAGAAACAAGGCTGAGGAGAACAAGCAGTCAGGGAACAAAGTCAAGGCAGAAGAGAAGCCAGCAATCCCCCACACGAAGCGAAAGGAACACCAAACTGAGCTTCTCCAACAGAGCTTTCAAAAGCCTCGAACCTCCCTTGGCGTGCGCATGCTGGAGTCTGTGAAGGTTCTTCATGCGCTGGGGAAGAAGAATGAGACGAAAACTGGGCTCTCTTCCTGTCGGCTCTTGGGAAAGTCAAGCAACCCCAAAGACCCCCAGCCACCCCCAGCTATCCAGCCATGGCGGCATACCCCACGTGAGGGGAAGGGTCCTGAGAAAACGCAAGTCCAAGCCCAGAAACCAGACAGCAGTGCTGAAACAGAGTGTCCGTCTCCAGCCCAGTATGAGCGGCCTCCTCCTGGGAAGGTCAAGTTGATACCTCTGCCTTTTTCTGCCTGGGACAAGCCTCAAGCTCGACCCGCTCCTCGGAGGCCACAGTCTCTGGCCTCACATCGGCCTGCTGGGGCTTACCGTGCCCAGCCTGGTTCTACTGACTCAGCTCAACCTGCTGCAGCCAATTCATCCCAGCCAGCTCCTGCCTCTTTGCCAGGCCCCGCCAAACCAGCTCAGCCAACTGTGACCAACCCAACCCAACCGGCTTGGACCAACCATACCCAGCCTCGTGTCCCTCAGTCTGCTGCTCCTAGGCCTGCACCCTCCAAAACTTCATCTGGCGCTCCTCTCCAGCGGGAGCCTGTTCCCCCTGCTGTGAATAAGCGCCAGTCCCCACCCAAGCTCCAAACCCAATTTCTACTCCAAGACTTCAGCAAGCAACGAGTTCCATGGAGGGAACCCAACGTGCCTGAGCCAGTCATGTCAAAGCCCATCGAACAAGAGCAGAGGCCAGAGCGAGAGGCCATGAAGAGGCGGGCTCAACAACAACGGGAGAATGCTGCCAGATACACCTCTTCGGGCAAGCTGCAATTTTTCACCGAGAGGGAAAACGAAATGGAAATTGCCGACTACTACGGATACGTCAAGTGAGAGCTGCTAGGATTCTTGGTGCCACCTTGGCTACCAGCTGTTCTTCCATACACAGGTAAGACAGGTATAGAACTGAATAAGTAAATGGAATACAATTAATAGACGAGTAACAAACCTTTCGAATTTTCAGATGCTGCTAACTGGGGCGTGAGAAAGGAAGGACTGAAAGTTGGATGGGAGAATGAAGGAAAGGGGTAAAAACTGAGCAAAGAGGAAGGAACTTGGCCCAGGGCTAGGAAGGCCAAAAGAGACGTATGGATTTAGGAAAGGAAGCAGGAGCGAGGATGAAATGGCAGAAGTAAAAAGCAGGGTCAGAGGTCTGGGTTGAAAGAACACAATTGGAGTAGAGTTGAAGGTGACAGAAGATGAGTCTAGGTTTACTAGGAGAAATAGAAAAAGTCTCTCGGGGACGCTGGCCTTAAGTCTCACAACCACCAGATAGGTATTTCAGAAAACAAGAGGTTCAGGACACATCTCTGAAAGGTCTGAGTTGCCTTATTCAGGTGTGACTGTAGTGGGGGAATAGGGAAATCTACCAGAGAAGTGGCTAGGGCTCAGAGTTATCCTAGGGGCAGCTGACGACAGGGGCAGAGCCAAGGGAACTGCTGGATCAGGAGGCCCACGAACAAAGCAGGGGCATAGCCGCCTGTCACTTCCCTGCCAGGAAGGAAGCCAGGTATATTACTATAACCAAGGCACACTGGGGTCTTTACTGTATGGAGAACTTGGCTCCTGCCCGCAATCCTACGGCTCGGCGTCACACACAGGAAGTAGGGCCTCTGGGCAACCAGAAATGGGAATGGGACTGAAGGAGATTCAGCCCACAAATATCCGACCACCAGCTTCCACCTCTGCAATCTGCCACCCTGTGTCTGCTCAACGCATCACAGAAACAAGTTTTCAAGGTGAGTATACAGACGGCAGAGAAAAGTTGAACAATGAGGTCAGCATTCAAAAATGGGGTCAAATCGACAGCTGGGAAGGGGTGTAGAGACAGGTAGAATTTAGATCCTGAGCCTTTAATAACCACTACCTTCTCTCAGTGCTCTCTGTTTTTAGACTCTATATGAGAACACCTAGGGCTTCCCTGGTGGCGCCTGCCAATGCAGGGGACACGGGTTCGAGCCCTGGTCTGCGAAGATCCCACATGCCGTGCAGCAACTAAGCGCATGTGCCACAACGACGGAGCCTGCATTCTAGAGCCCGTGAGCCTCAACTACCGAAGCCCACGTGCCTACAGCCCATGCTCCGCAACAAGAGAAGCCACCGCGATGAGATGCCCGCACACCGCAACCGAGAGTAGCCCCCGCTAGCCGCCAACTAGAGAAAGCCCGTGCACAGCAATGAGAGACCCAGTGCAGCCAAAAAAATAAATACGTAGAATAAATAAGTTCAAACAGTAAATAAATACATAAACATAAATTACAAAAAAAAAGAACACCTAATGCAGGTGGGAAGGTGGGAGGGCCACTGTAGAGGTCATCTATGCTACATGTACAAGAACCCCGAGAGCACACCAATCGGTACCACACTTTTCACTGCTGTAGCCGATCATTCCCCCTGTACTGCCACACTGTAGCACTCCCTTCCCTCATCTACTGCTATAGTCTCTTTGGAAGGTGTTTCCGAACTCTTGTTATCAGAGTGCCAGTTGAACTGTCCTCACTTCCTTCATTTATACCAGGATTGAAGACCTTGTGGTCCGAGATCCTGTCCAGAGAGCAAGCAGGCTAAGGCTCTGTCTTTGTTGATGTATTTCATCAGAAAGGGCTCTACCCCCTCTCCTAGTTCATGGTGTGAAGTGTTCTTGGCCTCTCGGGAAAGTGGGGAGAATGGAAAGGACCCTATATGAGAATGCTAGGCTCTGTAAAACATTTCAGGTTTTTAAAAATAAGACTCATTTTGTATTGGACTGACAACAGTCCTATGAAATACAAAGAAGGCCGAGAATCAGTGACAGGAAAGGATCACCAGTAAGAACTACAGCAGTCACCGCTTACCTCGTAGCATAGGGCACTGTCCGTGATCCTTAAGAAGAGTTAGTAGAAATGCCTTGCCCATCTTGCCCCTGAACCCCTTGAAAGGTACACGACTGCTGTGTTGGTGTTTAGGGGGAGCATCTCACTTACCAGGGACTGACTTCTCCCTTGATTCCTCTGTAGTGATGGAGACTTCCCCGCTGATGAAAAATTCCCTGGGATTGCAACCTCCAAGCCAGACAGCTTTCCTATGGAATGACAGAGAACTTGTCAAGGTGAAACACCAGTCTGCGGGAGAAAGGGAAGAAGAGAATGATGGAAATCGTTTCTGGGAAACTATTTTTACATTATGTGTTGTTTGTTCCCGGTAAATAAACTGAAATCTTCTTAACAGTACAACAAAATCTAAACCACTAAAGCCAACAATACAGGAGTATAACGTTCGACAAAAATTTCTTTGGCTGCGCAGCATGTGGGATCTTAGCTCCCCAACCAGGGATTGAACCCACGCCTGCTGCATTGGAAGCGCAGAGTCTTCACCACGGGACCACCGGGGAAGTCCCAGGACTATCACTTTTAAAGGAGAAGGTACAAACCCCTCGGTTCTATGAACTGGAGATTTTTAGTAAGAAGTCAATATATTTGTTGTTAGGCACATTTTATGTTAGGCTGTCTCCCTGCACAGGATGCAGGCGCCTTGAGAATGGAAGTCATATCCCTCTATAGTACGTCCCTCTTCTTTCTGCTTTGCAGTTTGCTGCTCCACTTGTTCAACCCCACCTAGTAATAACCTATACTTCCCTTGTTCCTGTTTTCCCATCTGGAAAACAGACAAAAGGCAACCAAACAACGCAAAGGTCTCAACAAATAAGGGATATCCAAAACCAGAGATGGCCAGAACTTCTGTACCCCTGATGAAATAGTCCTCATACAAAACCTGATAATCAAATTCCTTAATGCTAGGAATCACAGTGAAAAATAGTATCTGAACTGACTTCTGTCAGATGAGTGAGAACTAAGGTTAATTCAGTGTATCTGAAGCATAGAAAGTGAGGGCAAAAGTGGCACAAGATGGGGCTAGAGAAGCAGAGAGGATTCTAGACCACGCAGAGTCTTAAAGGCCAACAGTGTGTTTTCTATTCTCAAAACAATGTTTGTGAGCGATGTTTATGAGCAACGTTCCAACTTGCTTTGAAGGTTTCTTGTGTGAAGAGTGGATTGGAAGGAAACAAGATATATGGACACTAGTTAGGACCTAATCGCAACAGACAGGCAAGTTCAGTATTAGGAAGTTGAGGAAGAGCTGGCTGACAGATTCCAAAGAAATTCAGGAGATGAACTGAAGCGGGCTTAATGGGGTAGGAGATGGAGGAAAGGAAGGTCTTAGGGAATTCAAGGGTTTACTGCACACATGAGCAAAGTCTCAAAATTAATCATTTGAACGTACAGAGGCGGATCTCCCAAATGACACCGGTTAGGAAGCAACGGTACGCCCTTTAGAATTCCTAGAGACAACACAAATCAACTGTTTCGATGGAAAATTCGGCGGGACTCTTGATTTCCATGGGAATACAGAGAAAAGAGACACTGATCTGGCTTGCAGGTATATTTAGGAAGTTGTTAGCCGGACATCACCTACTAGTATCATGTAAGTAGGCCGTCCGAAGTAGGAAGCTTAGGGGAAAAACCTGGAGGAAAACTTAAAAGCTTAAGCCACACCTCTACACTACACCACCTTTCACAATTTCTTCTCAGATAAGCATCATCCCCATCAGTGAAGAAACTCGTACCTCATAATAGGAAAAACAGGCCTAAAGATTCAATGTGTGTCTTGGGAGGTCCCATCTATGCGATATCTTCCTGGGACCAGAAAAGGCCCCAGGAAGATCCATCTCTGCACCCCTGAAAGCTTACCACCAAGGAAAATGACTAGGTCCATAGATTTCCTCCCTCAAACCAGCTTACCTCACACATAGATCATTAGCAACTCCGCCCTTACTCACATTATCACAGTCACAAGAGTGGTTAGGGAGAAAAGCACTAACCAGGGGAACTAAAACAGAGGCAATCCAGGCCAAGCTGGGCTGGTGGCAGATATCTGCTCCTTACGCTCGGGTGCATAATGCGACTCACCACAGTGCCTTTTTCACAGACCCTTTTGAACGTTTCTCCACAGAATCCAACAGCTCAAGTTAGTTCATGACGCTTCAAGGTCAACAATCGTCAAGAGAAAAACATGCAATATGTCTTACAATGTTGGATTCCTTACAAACAGGACAAGGAGATAACCATGTAGACAAAACCAGAGCATTTGAAAACATCTGTATTCTACAAACACACCAGTGAATGCTATAAATAAGGTACTATGACATAAAACAAAATGAAAACTAGATGTGAGACTCTTCTCTTCAGTGTACAGACTTCATGGCAGTTGCTGCACACTATCTAGCTACTTAGATCTTTAACTCTCTGTTCTGTTAATACCAAATGAGGCCCAAGTGTGTCAACCTGTTTCCCACAGAAACCAAAAAGTCTACATGCATCTCTTTTCTCCTGTGCCCTTTCACCTTACCTGCTCCCAATTCTCCCCCAACGTCCTCCTCTTTCTCTAATTATTCTCCTCTTCATTTTGCTTGGCCTTGCCCCCAAGCATGCAAGACAGAGAGTCCTAGAGGTCCAAGATTCTAGAGTGGCTGTTTGCAAGGCGGAGGAGATTACAGTAACTGCCACACTGTATATACTTCTGTGCAAAGAAAAAGGGACAGTGTTCAGAATGTCTCTCACATATAACAAGAGCTGGAGATGGCAGGATACCTGTGTGGCCCAAGGAACTAGAGCTAGCAAATTATGGGCCAAACAATTGCAACCAAAGGCTGGAAGAGGAAAGGTCTGCAACCAGCTCTGTCTCCTAGCTCTCTGGTATTTGCTGCCAACGGGCAGAGTCTATTTCGTGAAGCATCAAGCACTGAAAAGAAGACTCCTGCTGCTGGAAGGTGACAGGAAGTAACGTCCAATGCAAGATCAAGGCTTGTCCTCGAAGCAATGCCCATAATGGAAGAAAAAAAAAAAAGAGAAAGCGGAAGAGAAATGTTAAGTCGCAAGTCCAACCTGGCCCCCAGCCTAGCCCAGCCCAAGGAAGGTAGGAGTCAAGGAGAAGAAACTAAAAGAGAAGAGCCTTGGACCACAACATTCTCCACAAGGTACACTCAACAAACTTCACCCTACTCTTGAACCAAGTTACAAAAAGAGCTTCTTAATCCCTACTTTGGCTCCTTAAAAGCTGCTATCAGTTCACTCATTAGACACATATGATTTCAGAACAACTGTAATAGTTCAAACTAGATGGCTCTTTCCTTCCTAAGGATTATTAATTAAAGAAGATCTATATAGCTCTAAGTATATGATACATAAAATAGAATACTCTGTAGAATATAAGTAACTCTTAGTTCAGTGTATTAATGAACGTCTGTAAGAAATGTTGCAATGATTTCCCTAATGGAAGAGCCTGGGGGAGGTAAATCTGTCTTCTAGGATTTCCTCCCCAGAGCTCAGAAACTCAGGTGTTGTTTTAGCTCTCCTACACTCTCTTCACCCAAGCCCGCCTTCCTGTTGGGGATCGGACCTCCCTATTGGCTCTCTCATACCTTTCAACTGCCTGCTTTGTGACATCACTCTCCTACCAAACCTACTACCACTTGGTAGAGTCTTGGGGTTTCCGTGGAGCTGTTTGGACCAGTAACCAGTGACCTCTGTACTGGACACGTGCGCCGTTCAGCTGCAGCCACTCGGACATCCTCTAGTGTTGTCTCCTCATCCCTGGTACCTGCAGTGGATGCTTCCTCTTCTCTGACCATGTCAGGTAAGAAAAGAAACTTTGGAAAGTTTTGCGTTCGATTTCTTTTGCCCCTAAATTGAGTAGGAGATTCAAAATAGCATGGAATAATGAGGGAAAGTATTGAACTACACGTCTGGAGACCTAATTTCACTTTTGACTTTGACGTTTACTATCTGTGTGACTTTGGACAAATCACTGGCTGTCTCACAAAGCCTGTTGCTTTCCTTAACTGTTACGTTAGGATACCACGTTGGGTTGATCACTCTGATCCCCTTCTTTTCCAGTATTGAGCCTTAAAGGGTACCCATGTAGAAAACGAAATCAGACACTTCTCAAGAGTGTTTCAACAGAAACATAGAAAAGTCAGGGGACATAGAAAACTAGCAATATATACCAAGATGTTTCATCTCTAATGGTCTCCCTCCACTAGGATTTCGACTAGTTGAAAAGAGAGAATAGGGAGAGAGGATGGAGAGTACTGGGCTCTACAGGGAGGCACAGAGTCGAGCGTAAGGAAGTTTAGGATGGTTTTCATTAGCACAGGCCAACAGGCACCAAGAGATGGGAGAAAATGTAAGAATGAAGAGGGAAAGCATAGAGGAGCTCTCAAGAAAAACGGAGTTTGCAATGGAATGCTGATGGGAACCAAAGATTTTCAATTAAAGCAGAAACAGCACAGAGGGAAACCTGCTCAGAGCAGGGCAAAACCAAGTTGATGGTAGCAAACCCTTACATTAACAGACTAAGAAGGAAAGTAAGGCCAGAACAGGGGATCACCAGGAAAGGCAGCTTATCAGAAAAGTCATACTCCGTTTTCTTTCTTTTATTGCCTCTCTGAATACAGTTGGCCACTTGACAGTTTTGAATATAAACATTTTAGAAATACGTTTTAGAAATGATGCCTCCTATAAACAAGCAACCACAGTGGTTATCTAGGGGGCTGCTTTTCAGTGTTTTATTCTTTCTAATTTTTAAACTAGGTAGACATTTCACCAATTCAACATTTTAAGTGATATCTTCTAAATTGAATCAGAAGGACTATTTTCCTTGGTGTGATATGTAGGTTCTAAGGCAAGGCTGCTTTTCATTTTTACAGTTATTTCCTTCCTAACACAGAGAGCACATTGATCAACAGCCATCGTTCGCTTGTAGATCTTAGCTACCGAAGAAGAAGAAGAAGAAGAAGAAAAAGTCAAGCCCCACATCTCTAATTCCCCCCACTTAGGGAATTCCCTGGCGGTCCAGTGCTTAGGACTCGGTGCTTTCACGGCCAGGGCCACGCGGCGCGGCCAAAGAAACAAAACAAACAAACATCCACATTTATCGAAAACCATATTGTGGAGTCCTGTGGATTTTCTTACATTTGAAAATCTTTTTTAATTGGATTCTAGGCATGATGGTTTTTTGAGGTTTTGGGATGCCATCTTCTTGGATGCTGAAGATGATTCTAATCTAAGTTCTAGGATAAATCCAAAAACCTTCCTGATACATTTTAAGCTTCCTTTCTGCTTATTATATAAGCTATATTCATTGAAATATATATTTCTCCTAGGCTTAATACCTCTTACTTGCTGGGTAAAAATATGAAGGAGCACAATAATGAAACTCTTTTACACTTATTATTTTGCTGTCTGCTTCGTACCGGTTTTCATTGAAATACTTGTCTATATGTGTTGTGGCTACCTATACATGCACATTTATTGCATTCTGTTGCTTGTTATGCATTTTTTACTGACATACCTTCTCTGTCTGTATGCATTGGCTAGGAATTCATTCACCTCTATCACCTCCATCGTGTCTTCTGGTTAATAGTATTCACTAAAATAGAGTGGGCAAAATTCACTTTCATAATATTGCATGGATAGTACAGAATGCCATTTGTTAGTAAATTCATTAGGCTTCGATACTTGCCACATACCCCAGTTTTCATTAATATCTATGGATTTCTTTTTCGTTAACGTAATATGCTTGTCATGATTTTTCTTTGTCTTTCTAGAACTTATTGTATCTTCCTCCATATAAATCATACGCAATAGATCAGCTTATTCATCTATTAATTATTACTGCTATTATTATTGGTGGCGGTGTTATAACCACTTTACAGGTGAGGAATCTGAAGTAATCAGATAACTCTTCCCTTTCCAAAAGCACTTAAGAAATCCACTTTCGGGTAATCATTTTGAGGTAGGATGAGAAACCAGGCTTGAAGAGGGCAAAAATGACTCTTTCAATTCACCAGTTGGACTGAGCTGTACGTCACCTCTAGGTAATAGCGTGGGAACTGCACAAGCAAAGGGAGACACTGAAGACGACAATGGTAACAGCCGTACTGTTTTCTAATGGACAAAAAAAATGCCTATATTATAAGTTCTATTTCTCCTGCTTTCTGGCAGTATCATGCTCAGAGTGGAGTCCTGGCAAGGAAGTCAGGATACTTAGGTTCTGAAACCTGGTAATGATACTAACATAATGAGAGAACTTGAACAAGTCAACCCGACCTCTCTGAGCCTCAGTTTCCTTACTCACGAAATGAGACTGAGAACATCGAAGTTCTCTAAGGGCCTCCTAGTTCTAAAATGCTTCCAGTCTAGGAAATAGCATAGAAGTCAATACGAGTGCAGGCTGAAGGGAAAGACAGGGCAGGGAGAAGGTTGCTTCCAGCCTAGAGAACAATCTCTGAACCACACCACTTGGCTCTTCTGCCCGTCTGTGCCCAAGATGGGAGCACAGGCAGTTAATAGAGAAGAGTGGAAAACTGCTCAGTCCTTACAGCCATCATTAACTGTCTGATTTTGGGTTTCTCAGGAAGTAGTGATAGTAGAGGTGTCCTGATAGCAAGAACCTTCAGATGATGCCGTTCCTCAAACGTAGTGAGAATTTCTCAACCTCCCTGAGTTTTTCATGACCCTCTTGTTCTTACAGAAAATTTCCAACATCCATCTCTACTTGGAACTCTAAATTCTCTGCAGCATTCTCCTCCTGTGGTGAGCAATGCAACTTCCCTAACACGAAGTGTCTGCAACTTCTCCAGAGTCTCTGCCCCTGCCGTCAGTTCGGCATCGGCTACTGGTACCCCTTTCCAGACACTCATGGGTAGTGCCTACCTTTACCAACATTCTAGCACGACTATGTTATCTGGAGTTACTGACCACAGCCAGATCTCCACTTCAGCTGCTTCCTATCCAGGTGTTCTTGAGTGGGACATCACAGCAAGCACTGAAAAGAATTCTTCTTCACTCGGAGACTTTACTCTGGCACTCACTGACCGCCACACAGCTGCCTCCTCCATGTTTCTGGCAGCCCAGTATGATAAAACTTCAGACGCCAAGAACATGGTCCCTCTACATCCATCGCTTTCTGCCAGCCTTGCTCAGGGAACACCATCTCAGATTCCAAATCAGGGGCAGAGCCGCCTGCCACTTCCCTGCCAGGAAGGAAGCCAGGTATATTACTATAACCAAGGCACACTGGGGTCTTTACTGTATGGAGAACTTGGCTCCTGCCCGCAATCCTACGGCTCGGCGTCATACACAGGAAGTCGGGCCTCTGGGCAACCAGAAATGGGAATGGGACTGAAGGAGATTCAGCCCACAAATATCCGACCACCAGCTTCCACCTCTGCAGTCTGCCACCCTGTGTCTGCTCAACGCATCACAGAAACAAGTTTTCAAGGTGAGTATAACAAACGCCAGAGAAAGTTGAAGAATGAGGTCGGCACTCAAAAATGGGGTCAAATCGACAGCTGGGAAGGGGTGTACAGGCAGGTAGAATTTAGATCCTGAGCCTTTAATAACCACTACCTTCGCTCAGTGCCCTCTGTTTTTAGACTCTCTATGAGAACACCTAGGGCTTCCCTGGTGGCGCCGTGGTTAAGAATCCGCCTGCCAATGCAATGCGGGGGACACGGGTTCGAGCCCTGGTCTGCGAAGATCCCACATGCCGTGCAGCAACTAAGCGCATGTGCCACAACGACGGAGCCTGCATTCTAGAGCCCGTGAGCCTCAACTACCGAAGCCCACGTGCCTACAGCCCATGCTCCGCAACAAGAGAAGCCACCGCGATGAGAAGCCCGCACACCGCAACCGAGAGTAGCCCCCGCTAGCCGCCAACTAGAGAAAGCCCGTGCACAGCAATGAGAGACCCAGTGCAGCCAAAAAAATAAATACGTAGAATAAATAAGTTCAAACAGTAAATAAATACATAAACATAAATTACAAAAAAAAGAACACCTAATGCAGGTGGGAAGGTGGGAGGGCCACTGTAGAGGTCATCTATGCTACATGTACAAGAACGCCGAGAGCACACCAATCGGTACCACACTTTTCACTGCTGTAGCCGATCGTTCCCCCTGTACTGCCACACTGTAGCACTCCCTTCCCTCATCTACTGCTATAGTCTCTTCGGAAGGTGTTTCAGAACTCTTGTTATGTGAGTGCCAGTTGAACTGTCCTCACTTCCTTCATTTATACCAGGATTGAAGACCTTGTGGTCCGAGATCCTGTCCAGAGAGCAAGCAGGCTAAGACTCTGTCTTTGTTGATGTATTTCATCAGCAAGGGCTCTACCCCCTCTCCTAGTTCATGGTGTGACGTGTTCTTGGCCTCTCGGGAAAGTGGGGAGAATGGAAAGGACCCTATATGAGAATGCTAGGCTTTGTAAAACATTTCAGGTTTTTAAAAATAAGACTCATTTTGTATTGGACTTATAACAGTCCTATGAAATACAAAGCGAGCCGAGAATCAGCGACAGGAAAGGCTCACCAGTAAGAATTACAACAGTCACCGCTTACCTCGTAGCATAGGGCACTGTCCATGATCCTTAAGAAGAGTTAGTAGAAATGCCTTGCCCATCTTGCCCCTGAACCCCTTGAAAGGTACACGACTGCTGTGTTGGTGTTTAGGGGGAGCATCTCACTTACCAGGGACTGACTTCTCCCTTGATCCCTTTGTAGGGATGGAGACCTCCCCCCTGGTGATGAAAAATTCCCTGGGATTGCAACCTCCAAGCCAGACGTTTTGTGTGACACAAAGTCAAGAACTCCCCAAGTCCTGCAGTAGCAGAAACAGCCACATACTTGAGAGTAACCCACCATCTGAACTTGGGGACATTTCAGTGACAGCTCCAGTCCAGAGTGCCAGGCGTCTCCTGGCCCTGCCTCCAGCTCCAAGCCAGGGACAAATAGAGAGTAAGCACGTGGATGATATCAAAACCAAGCTTTCAAAGCCTCTGGATGCCTACCAGATCCCAACAGAGAACCAAGATCCTCCACTACTCCCTTTAGGAATCCCTGATATTCACCAGCCGCTGGCCTGCACCGATCCCCTCAGCCAAGAGGAGCAGCCTGGTTCTGAAAATGCTGATCTGGGAGAGAACAGCCGGAGTCGTCAGGACCTAGGGACACTTGAAAATGGGATTGAACCTAGCAGTGGTCTTGCAGACATTACTACACTGGCGGAGGATATTCACCTTCCCCAGCTCTTTAATCCTTTGAAAGATCTTGATCAATCCCAAGGTCCCAACGTGATCAAAGCTAAAGACACCAGAGCCATTAAGGTGAATCAGGTGCAGGAAAAGCCAAGTGTCATAAAGGTTCCCTCTGATCAACCCAGGAAGAACAAACAGAAAGCCTCTGAGCCTATCAGTGGCGCTCCCAAGGCCAAAATCCAGCCAAAGAATCCAGAGTGCCCGTTAGGGGGAGAAGTGGTTACATGCCACGCTGCAGTCAGTGACAGGGCTCCTGTGAACACGGCCAAGCACTCTCAAGGCAAACCTCAGAAAGCTGCATCCAGAAAGATCAGCAAAACTAAGAGCCACGGGCAGGAAAAGACCAAAAGGACCAGAGGGAGAAACAAGGCTGAGGAGAACAAGCAGTCAGGGAACAAAGTCAAGGCAGAAGAGAAGCCAGCAATCCCCCACACGAAGCGAAAGGAACACCAAACTGAGCTTCTCCAACAGAGCTTTCAAAAGCCTCGAACCTCCCTTGGCGTGCGCATGCTGGAGTCTGTGAAGGTTCTTCATGCGCTGGGGAAGAAGAATGAGACGAAAACTGGGCTCTCTTCCTGTCGGCTCTTGGGAAAGTCAAGCAACCCCAAAGACCCCCAGCCACCCCCAGCTATCCAGCCATGGCGGCATACCCCACGTGAGGGGAAGGGTCCTGAGAAAACGCAAGTCCAAGCCCAGAAACCAGACAGCAGTGCTGAAACAGAGTGTCCGTCTCCAGCCCAGTATGAGCGGCCTCCTCCTGGGAAGGTCAAGTTGATACCTCTGCCTTTTTCTGCCTGGGACAAGCCTCAAGCTCGACCCGCTCCTCGGAGGCCACAGTCTCTGGCCTCACATCGGCCTGCTGGGGCTTACCGTGCCCAGCCTGGTTCTACTGACTCAGCTCAACCTGCTGCAGCCAATTCATCCCAGCCAGCTCCTGCCTCTTTGCCAGGCCCCGCCAAACCAGCTCAGCCAACTGTGACCAACCCAACCCAACCGGCTTGGACCAACCATACCCAGCCTCGTGTCCCTCAGTCTGCTGCTCCTAGGCCTGCACCCTCCAAAACTTCATCTGGCGCTCCTCTCCAGCGGGAGCCTGTTCCCCCTGCTGTGAATAAGCGCCAGTCCCCACCCAAGCTCCAAACCCAATTTCTACTCCAAGACTTCAGCAAGCAACGAGTTCCATGGAGGGAACCCAACGTGCCTGAGCCAGTCATGTCAAAGCCCATCGAACAAGAGCAGAGGCCAGAGCGAGAGGCCATGAAGAGGCGGGCTCAACAACAACGGGAGAATGCTGCCAGATACACCTCTTCGGGCAAGCTGCAATTTTTCACCGAGAGGGAAAACGAAATGGAAATTGCCGACTACTACGGATACGTCAAGTGAGAGCTGCTAGGATTCTTGGTGCCACCTTGGCTACCAGCTGTTCTTCCATACACAGGTAAGACAGGTATAGAACTGAATAAGTAAATGGAATACAATTAATAGACGAGTAACAAACCTTTCGAATTTTCAGATGCTGCTAACTGGGGCGTGAGAAAGGAAGGACTGAAAGTTGGATGGGAGAATGAAGGAAAGGGGTAAAAACTGAGCAAAGAGGAAGGAACTTGGCCCAGGGCTAGGAAGGCCAAAAGAGACGTATGGATTTAGGAAAGGAAGCAGGAGCGAGGATGAAATGGCAGAAGTAAAAAGCAGGGTCAGAGGTCTGGGTTGAAAGAACACAATTGGAGTAGAGTTGAAGGTGACAGAAGATGAGTCTAGGTTTACTAGGAGAAATAGAAAAAGTCTCTCGGGGACGCTGGCCTTAAGTCTCACAACCACCAGATAGGTATTTCAGAAAACAAGAGGTTCAGGACACATCTCTGAAAGGTCTGAGTTGCCTTATTCAGGTGTGACTGTAGTGGGGGAATAGGGAAATCTACCAGAGAAGTGGCTAGGGCTCAGAGTTATCCTAGGGGCAGCTGACGACAGGGGCAGAGCCAAGGGAACTGCTGGATCAGGAGGCCCACGAACAAAGCAGGGGCATAGCCGCCTGTCACTTCCCTGCCAGGAAGGAAGCCAGGTATATTACTATAACCAAGGCACACTGGGGTCTTTACTGTATGGAGAACTTGGCTCCTGCCCGCAATCCTACGGCTCGGCGTCACACACAGGAAGTAGGGCCTCTGGGCAACCAGAAATGGGAATGGGACTGAAGGAGATTCAGCCCACAAATATCCGACCACCAGCTTCCACCTCTGCAATCTGCCA
This sequence comes from Balaenoptera borealis, assembly GCF_965194805.1. Classification (NCBI taxonomy): domain Eukaryota; kingdom Metazoa; phylum Chordata; class Mammalia; order Artiodactyla; family Balaenopteridae; genus Balaenoptera; species Balaenoptera borealis. The sequence continues at coordinate 67,103 of NW_028122568.1, read as the reverse complement.
CCCTGTGTCTGCTCAACGCATCACAGAAACAAGTTTTCAAGGTGAGTATACAGACGGCAGAGAAAAGTTGAACAATGAGGTCAGCATTCAAAAATGGGGTCAAATCGACAGCTGGGAAGGGGTGTAGAGACAGGTAGAATTTAGATCCTGAGCCTTTAATAACCACTACCTTCTCTCAGTGCTCTCTGTTTTTAGACTCTATATGAGAACACCTAGGGCTTCCCTGGTGGCGCCTGCCAATGCAGGGGACACGGGTTCGAGCCCTGGTCTGCGAAGATCCCACATGCCGTGCAGCAACTAAGCGCATGTGCCACAACGACGGAGCCTGCATTCTAGAGCCCGTGAGCCTCAACTACCGAAGCCCACGTGCCTACAGCCCATGCTCCGCAACAAGAGAAGCCACCGCGATGAGATGCCCGCACACCGCAACCGAGAGTAGCCCCCGCTAGCCGCCAACTAGAGAAAGCCAGTGCACAGCAATGAGAGACCCAGTGCAGCCAAAAAAATAAATACGTAGAATAAATAAGTTCAAACAGTAAATAAATACATAAACATAAATTACAAAAAAAAAGAACACCTAATGCAGGTGGGAAGGTGGGAGGGCCACTGTAGAGGTCATCTATGCTACATGTACAAGAACCCCGAGAGCACACCAATCGGTACCACACTTTTCACTGCTGTAGCCGATCATTCCCCCTGTACTGCCACACTGTAGCACTCCCTTCCCTCATCTACTGCTATAGTCTCTTTGGAAGGTGTTTCCGAACTCTTGTTATCAGAGTGCCAGTTGAACTGTCCTCACTTCCTTCATTTATACCAGGATTGAAGACCTTGTGGTCCGAGATCCTGTCCAGAGAGCAAGCAGGCTAAGGCTCTGTCTTTGTTGATGTATTTCATCAGAAAGGGCTCTACCCCCTCTCCTAGTTCATGGTGTGAAGTGTTCTTGGCCTCTCGGGAAAGTGGGGAGAATGGAAAGGACCCTATATGAGAATGCTAGGCTCTGTAAAACATTTCAGGTTTTTAAAAATAAGACTCATTTTGTATTGGACTGACAACAGTCCTATGAAATACAAAGAAGGCCGAGAATCAGTGACAGGAAAGGATCACCAGTAAGAACTACAGCAGTCACCGCTTACCTCGTAGCATAGGGCACTGTCCGTGATCCTTAAGAAGAGTTAGTAGAAATGCCTTGCCCATCTTGCCCCTGAACCCCTTGAAAGGTACACGACTGCTGTGTTGGTGTTTAGGGGGAGCATCTCACTTACCAGGGACTGACTTCTCCCTTGATTCCTCTGTAGTGATGGAGACTTCCCCGCTGATGAAAAATTCCCTGGGATTGCAACCTCCAAGCCAGACAGCTTTCCTATGGAATGACAGAGAACTTGTCAAGGTGAAACACCAGTCTGCGGGAGAAAGGGAAGAAGAGAATGATGGAAATCGTTTCTGGGAAACTATTTTTACATTATGTGTTGTTTGTTCCCGGTAAATAAACTGAAATCTTCTTAACAGTACAACAAAATCTAAACCACTAAAGCCAACAATACAGGAGTATAACGTTCGACAAAAATTTCTTTGGCTGCGCAGCATGTGGGATCTTAGCTCCCCAACCAGGGATTGAACCCACGCCTGCTGCATTGGAAGCGCAGAGTCTTCACCACGGGACCACCGGGGAAGTCCCAGGACTATCACTTTTAAAGGAGAAGGTACAAACCCCTCGGTTCTATGAACTGGAGATTTTTAGTAAGAAGTCAATATATTTGTTGTTAGGCACATTTTATGTTAGGCTGTCTCCCTGCACAGGATGCAGGCGCCTTGAGAATGGAAGTCATATCCCTCTATAGTACGTCCCTCTTCTTTCTGCTTTGCAGTTTGCTGCTCCACTTGTTCAACCCCACCTAGTAATAACCTATACTTCCCTTGTTCCTGTTTTCCCATCTGGAAAACAGACAAAAGGCAACCAAACAACGCAAAGGTCTCAACAAATAAGGGATATCCAAAACCAGAGATGGCCAGAACTTCTGTACCCCTGATGAAATAGTCCTCATACAAAACCTGATAATCAAATTCCTTAATGCTAGGAATCACAGTGAAAAATAGTATCTGAACTGACTTCTGTCAGATGAGTGAGAACTAAGGTTAATTCAGTGTATCTGAAGCATAGAAAGTGAGGGCAAAAGTGGCACAAGATGGGGCTAGAGAAGCAGAGAGGATTCTAGACCACGCAGAGTCTTAAAGGCCAACAGTGTGTTTTCTATTCTCAAAACAATGTTTGTGAGCGATGTTTATGAGCAACGTTCCAACTTGCTTTGAAGGTTTCTTGTGTGAAGAGTGGATTGGAAGGAAACAAGATATATGGACACTAGTTAGGACCTAATCGCAACAGACAGGCAAGTTCAGTATTAGGAAGTTGAGGAAGAGCTGGCTGACAGATTCCAAAGAAATTCAGGAGATGAACTGAAGCGGGCTTAATGGGGTAGGAGATGGAGGAAAGGAAGGTCTTAGGGAATTCAAGGGTTTACTGCACACATGAGCAAAGTCTCAAAATTAATCATTTGAACGTACAGAGGCGGATCTCCCAAATGACACCGGTTAGGAAGCAACGGTACGCCCTTTAGAATTCCTAGAGACAACACAAATCAACTGTTTCGATGGAAAATTCGGCGGGACTCTTGATTTCCATGGGAATACAGAGAAAAGAGACACTGATCTGGCTTGCAGGTATATTTAGGAAGTTGTTAGCCGGACATCACCTACTAGTATCATGTAAGTAGGCCGTCCGAAGTAGGAAGCTTAGGGGAAAAACCTGGAGGAAAACTTAAAAGCTTAAGCCACACCTCTACACTACACCACCTTTCACAATTTCTTCTCAGATAAGCATCATCCCCATCAGTGAAGAAACTCGTACCTCATAATAGGAAAAACAGGCCTAAAGATTCAATGTGTGTCTTGGGAGGTCCCATCTATGCGATATCTTCCTGGGACCAGAAAAGGCCCCAGGAAGATCCATCTCTGCACCCCTGAAAGCTTACCACCAAGGAAAATGACTAGGTCCATAGATTTCCTCCCTCAAACCAGCTTACCTCACACATAGATCATTAGCAACTCCGCCCTTACTCACATTATCACAGTCACAAGAGTGGTTAGGGAGAAAAGCACTAACCAGGGGAACTAAAACAGAGGCAATCCAGGCCAAGCTGGGCTGGTGGCAGATATCTGCTCCTTACGCTCGGGTGCATAATGCGACTCACCACAGTGCCTTTTTCACAGACCCTTTTGAACGTTTCTCCACAGAATCCAACAGCTCAAGTTAGTTCATGACGCTTCAAGGTCAACAATCGTCAAGAGAAAAACATGCAATATGTCTTACAATGTTGGATTCCTTACAAACAGGACAAGGAGATAACCATGTAGACAAAACCAGAGCATTTGAAAACATCTGTATTCTACAAACACACCAGTGAATGCTATAAATAAGGTACTATGACATAAAACAAAATGAAAACTAGATGTGAGACTGTTCTCTTCAGTGTACAGACTTCATGGCAGTTGCTGCACACTATCTAGCTACTTAGATCTTTAACTCTCTGTTCTGTTAATACCAAATGAGGCCCAAGTGTGTCAACCTGTTTCCCACAGAAACCAAAAAGTCTACATGCATCTCTTTTCTCCTGTGCCCTTTCACCTTACCTGCTCCCAATTCTCCCCCAACGTCCTCCTCTTTCTCTAATTATTCTCCTCTTCATTTTGCTTGGCCTTGCCCCCAAGCATGCAAGACAGAGAGTCCTAGAGGTCCAAGATTCTAGAGTGGCTGTTTGCAAGGCGGAGGAGATTACAGTAACTGCCACACTGTATATACTTCTGTGCAAAGAAAAAGGGACAGTGTTCAGAATGTCTCTCACATATAACAAGAGCTGGAGATGGCAGGATACCTGTGTGGCCCAAGGAACTAGAGCTAGCAAATTATGGGCCAAACAATTGCAACCAAAGGCTGGAAGAGGAAAGGTCTGCAACCAGCTCTGTCTCCTAGCTCTCTGGTATTTGCTGCCAACGGGCAGAGTCTATTTCGTGAAGCATCAAGCACTGAAAAGAAGACTCCTGCTGCTGGAAGGTGACAGGAAGTAACGTCCAATGCAAGATCAAGGCTTGTCCTCGAAGCAATGCCCATAATGGAAGAAAAAAAAAAAAGAGAAAGCGGAAGAGAAATGTTAAGTCGCAAGTCCAACCTGGCCCCCAGCCTAGCCCAGCCCAAGGAAGGTAGGAGTCAAGGAGAAGAAACTAAAAGAGAAGAGCCTTGGACCACAACATTCTCCACAAGGTACACTCAACAAACTTCACCCTACTCTTGAACCAAGTTACAAAAAGAGCTTCTTAATCCCTACTTTGGCTCCTTAAAAGCTGCTATCAGTTCACTCATTAGACACATATGATTTCAGAACAACTGTAATAGTTCAAACTAGATGGCTCTTTCCTTCCTAAGGATTATTAATTAAAGAAGATCTATATAGCTCTAAGTATATGATACATAAAATAGAATACTCTGTAGAATATAAGTAACTCTTAGTTCAGTGTATTAATGAACGTCTGTAAGAAATGTGGCAATGATTTCCCTAATGGAAGAGCCTGGGGGAGGTAAATCTGTCTTCTAGGATTTCCTCCCCAGAGCTCAGAAACTCAGGTGTTGTTTTAGCTCTCCTACACTCTCTTCACCCAAGCCCGCCTTCCTGTTGGGGATCGGACCTCCCTATTGGCTCTCTCATACCTTTCAACTGCCTGCTTTGTGACATCACTCTCCTACCAAACCTACTACCACTTGGTAGAGTCTTGGGGTTTCCGTGGAGCTGTTTGGACCAGTAACCAGTGACCTCTGTACTGGACACGTGCGCCGTTCAGCTGCAGCCACTCGGACATCCTCTAGTGTTGTCTCCTCATCCCTGGTACCTGCAGTGGATGCTTCCTCTTCTCTGACCATGTCAGGTAAGAAAAGAAACTTTGGAAAGTTTTGCGTTCGATTTCTTTTGCCCCTAAATTGAGTAGGAGATTCAAAATAGCATGGAATAATGAGGGAAAGTATTGAACTACACGTCTGGAGACCTAATTTCAGTTTTGACTTTGACGTTTACTATCTGTGTGACTTTGGACAAATCACTGGCTGTCTCACAAAGCCTGTTGCTTTCCTTAACTGTTACGTTAGGATACCACGTTGGGTTGATCACTCTGATCCCCTTCTTTTCCAGTATTGAGCCTTAAAGGGTACCCATGTAGAAAACGAAATCAGACACTTCTCAAGAGTGTTTCAACAGAAACATAGAAAAGTCAGGGGACATAGAAAACTAGCAATATATACCAAGATGTTTCATCTCTAATGGTCTCCCTCCACTAGGATTTCGACTAGTTGAAAAGAGAGAATAGGGAGAGAGGATGGAGAGTACTGGGCTCTACAGGGAGGCACAGAGTCGAGCGTAAGGAAGTTTAGGATGGTTTTCAGTAGCACAGGCCAACAGGCACCAAGAGATGGGAGAAAATGTAAGAATGAAGAGGGAAAGCATAGAGGAGCTCTCAAGAAAAACGGAGTTTGCAATGGAATGCTGATGGGAACCAAAGATTTTCAATTAAAGCAGAAACAGCACAGAGGGAAACCTGCTCAGAGCAGGGCAAAACCAAGTTGATGGTAGCAAACCCTTACATTAACAGACTAAGAAGGAAAGTAAGGCCAGAACAGGGGATCACCAGGAAAGGCAGCTTATCAGAAAAGTCATACTCCGTTTTCTTTCTTTTATTGCCTCTCTGAATACAGTTGGCCACTTGACAGTTTTGAATATAAACATTTTAGAAATACGTTTTAGAAATGATGCCTCCTATAAACAAGCAACCACAGTGGTTATCTAGGGGGCTGCTTTTCAGTGTTTTATTCTTTCTAATTTTTAAACTAGGTAGACATTTCACCAATTCAACATTTTAAGTGATATCTTCTAAATTGAATCAGAAGGACTATTTTCCTTGGTGTGATATGTAGGTTCTAAGGCAAGGCTGCTTTTCATTTTTACAGTTATTTCCTTCCTAACACAGAGAGCACATTGATCAACAGCCATCGTTCGCTTGTAGAGCTTAGCTACCGAAGAAGAAGAAGAAGAAGAAGAAAAAGTCAAGCCCCACATCTCTAATTCCCCCCACTTAGGGAATTCCCTGGCGGTCCAGTGCTTAGGACTCGGTGCTTTCACGGCCAGGGCCACGCGGCGCGGCCAAAGAAACAAAACAAACAAACATCCACGTTTATCGAAAACCATATTGTGGAGTCCTGTGGATTTTCTTACATTTGAAAATCTTTTTTAATTGGATTCTAGGCATGATGGTTTTTTGAGGTTTTGGGATGCCATCTTCTTGGATGCTGAAGATGATTCTAATCTAAGTTCTAGGATAAATCCAAAAACCTTCCTGATACATTTTAAGCTTCCTTTCTGCTTATTATATAAGCTATATTCATTGAAATATATATTTCTCCTAGGCTTAATACCTCTTACTTGCTGGGTAAAAATATGAAGGAGCACAATAATGAAACTCTTTTACACTTATTATTTTGCTGTCTGCTTCGTACCGGTTTTCATTGAAATACTTGTCTATATGTGTTGTGGCTACCTATACATGCACATTTATTGCATTCTGTTGCTTGTTATGCATTTTTTACTGACATACCTTCTCTGTCTGTATGCATTGGCTAGGAATTCATTCACCTCTATCACCTCCATCGTGTCTTCTGGTTAATAGTATTCACTAAAATAGAGTGGGCAAAATTCACTTTCATAATATTGCATGGATAGTACAGAATGCCATTTGTTAGTAAATTCATTAGGCTTCGATACTTGCCACATACCCCAGTTTTCATTAATATCTATGGATTTCTTTTTCGTTAACGTAATATGCTTGTCATGATTTTTCTTTGTCTTTCTAGAACTTATTGTATCTTCCTCCATATAAATCATACGCAATAGATCAGCTTATTCATCTATTAATTATTACTGCTATTATTATTGGTGGCGGTGTTATAACCACTTTACAGGTGAGGAATCTGAAGTAATCAGATAACTCTTCCCTTTCCAAAAGCACTTAAGAAATCCACTTTCGGGTAATCATTTTGAGGTAGGATGAGAAACCAGGCTTGAAGAGGGCAAAAATGACTCTTTCAATTCACCAGTTGGACTGAGCTGCACGTCACCTCTAGGTAATAGCGTGGGAACTGCACAAGCAAAGGGAGACACTGAAGACGACCATGGTAACAGCCGTACTGTTTTCTAATGGACAAAAAAAATGCCTATATTATAAGTTCTATTTCTCCTGCTTTCTGGCAGTATCATGCTCAGAGTGGAGTCCTGGCAAGGAAGTCAGGATACTTAGGTTCTGAAACCTGGTAATGATACTAACATAATGAGAGAACTTGAACAAGTCAACCCGACCTCTCTGAGCCTCAGTTTCCTTACTCACGAAATGAGACTGAGAACATCGAAGTTCTCTAAGGGCCTCCTAGTTCTAAAATGCTTCCAGTCTAGGAAATAGCATAGAAGTCAATACGAGTGCAGGCTGAAGGGAAAGACAGGGCAGGGAGAAGGTTGCTTCCAGCCTAGAGAACAATCTCTGAACCACACCACTTGGCTCTTCTGCCCGTCTGTGCCCAAGATGGGAGCACAGGCAGTGAATAGAGAAGAGTGGAAAACTGCTCAGTCCTTACAGCCATCATTAACTGTCTGATTTTGGGTTTCTCAGGAAGTAGTGATAGTAGAGGTGTCCTGATAGCAAGAACCTTCAGATGATGCCGTTCCTCAAACGTAGTGAGAATTTCTCAACCTCCCTGAGTTTTTCATGACCCTCTTGTTCTTACAGAAAATTTCCAACATCCATCTCTACTTGGAACTCTAAATTCTCTGCAGCATTCTCCTCCTGTGGTGAGCAATGCAACTTCCCTAACACGAAGTGTCTGCAACTTCTCCAGAGTCTCTGCCCCTGCCGTCAGTTCGGCATCGGCTACCGGTACCCCTTTCCAGACACTCATGGGTAGTGCCTACCTTTACCAACATTCTAGCACGACTATGTTATCTGGAGTTACTGACCACAGCCAGATCTCCACTTCAGCTGCTTCCTATCCAGGTGTTCTTGAGTGGGACATCACAGCAAGCACTGAAAAGAATTCTTCTTCACTCGGAGACTTTACTCTGGCACTCACTGACCGCCACACAGCTGCCTCCTCCATGTTTCTGGCAGCCCAGTATGATAAAACTTCAGACGCCAAGAACATGGTCCCTCTACATCCATCGCTTTCTGCCAGCCTTGCTCAGGGAACACCATCTCAGATTCCAAATCAGGGGCAGAGCCGCCTGCCACTTCCCTGCCAGGAAGGAAGCCAGGTATATTACTATAACCAAGGCACACTGGGGTCTTTACTGTATGGAGAACTTGGCTCCTGCCCGCAATCCTACGGCTCGGCGTCATACACAGGAAGTCGGGCCTCTGGGCAACCAGAAATGGGAATGGGACTGAAGGAGATTCAGCCCACAAATATCCGACCACCAGCTTCCACCTCTGCAGTCTGCCACCCTGTGTCTGCTCAACGCATCACAGAAACAAGTTTTCAAGGTGAGTATAACAAACGCCAGAGAAAGTTGAAGAATGAGGTCGGCACTCAAAAATGGGGTCAAATCGACAGCTGGGAAGGGGTGTACAGGCAGGTAGAATTTAGATCCTGAGCCTTTAATAACCACTACCTTCGCTCAGTGCCCTCTGTTTTTAGACTCTCTATGAGAACACCTAGGGCTTCCCTGGTGGCGCCGTGGTTAAGAATCCGCCTGCCAATGCAATGCGGGGGACACGGGTTCGAGCCCTGGTCTGCGAAGATCCCACATGCCGTGCAGCAACTAAGCGCATGTGCCACAACGACGGAGCCTGCATTCTAGAGCCCGTGAGCCTCAACTACCGAAGCCCACGTGCCTACAGCCCATGCTCCGCAACAAGAGAAGCCACCGCGATGAGAAGCCCGCACACCGCAACCGAGAGTAGCCCCCGCTAGCCGCCAACTAGAGAAAGCCCGTGCACAGCAATGAGAGACCCAGTGCAGCCAAAAAAATAAATACGTAGAATAAATAAGCTCAAACAGTAAATAAATACATAAACATAAATTACAAAAAAAAGAACACCTAATGCAGGTGGGAAGGTGGGAGGGCCACTGTAGAGGTCATCTATGCTACATGTACAAGAACGCCGAGAGCACACCAATCGGTACCACACTTTTCACTGCTGTAGCCGATCGTTCCCCCTGTACTGCCACACTGTAGCACTCCCTTCCCTCATCTACTGCTATAGTCTCTTCGGAAGGTGTTTCAGAACTCTTGTTATGTGAGTGCCAGTTGAACTGTCCTCACTTCCTTCATTTATACCAGGATTGAAGACCTTGTGGTCCGAGATCCTGTCCAGAGAGCAAGCAGGCTAAGACTCTGTCTTTGTTGATGTATTTCATCAGCAAGGGCTCTACCCCCTCTCCTAGTTCATGGTGTGACGTGTTCTTGGCCTCTCGGGAAAGTGGGGAGAATGGAAAGGACCCTATATGAGAATGCTAGGCTTTGTAAAACATTTCAGGTTTTTAAAAATAAGACTCATTTTGTATTGGACTTATAACAGTCCTATGAAATACAAAGCGAGCCGAGAATCAGCAACAGGAAAGGCTCACCAGTAAGAATTACAACAGTCACCGCTTACCTCGTAGCATAGGGCACTGTCCATGATCCTTAAGAAGAGTTAGTAGAAATGCCTTGCCCATCTTGCCCCTGAACCCCTTGAAAGGTACACGACTGCTGTGTTGGTGTTTAGGGGGAGCATCTCACTTACCAGGGACTGACTTCTCCCTTGATCCCTTTGTAGGGATGGAGACCTCCCCCCTGGTGATGAAAAATTCCCTGGGATTGCAACCTCCAAGCCAGACGTTTTGTGTGACACAAAGTCAAGAACTCCCCAAGTCCTGCAGTAGCAGAAACAGCCACATACTTGAGAGTAACCCACCATCTGAACTTGGGGACATTTCAGTGACAGCTCCAGTCCAGAGTGCCAGGCGTCTCCTGGCCCTGCCTCCAGCTCCAAGCCAGGGACAAATAGAGAGTAAGCACGTGGATGATATCAAAACCAAGCTTTCAAAGCCTCTGGATGCCTACCAGATCCCAACAGAGAACCAAGATCCTCCACTACTCCCTTTAGGAATCCCTGATATTCACCAGCCGCTGGCCTGCACCGATCCCCTCAGCCAAGAGGAGCAGCCTGGTTCTGAAAATGCTGATCTGGGAGAGAACAGCCGGAGTCGTCAGGACCTAGGGACACTTGAAAATGGGATTGAACCTAGCAGTGGTCTTGCAGACATTACTACACTGGCGGAGGATATTCACCTTCCCCAGCTCTTTAATCCTTTGAAAGATCTTGATCAATCCCAAGGTCCCAACGTGATCAAAGCTAAAGACACCAGAGCCATTAAGGTGAATCAGGTGCAGGAAAAGCCAAGTGTCATAAAGGTTCCCTCTGATCAACCCAGGAAGAACAAACAGAAAGCCTCTGAGCCTATCAGTGGCGCTCCCAAGGCCAAAATCCAGCCAAAGAATCCAGAGTGCCCGTTAGGGGGAGAAGTGGTTACATGCCACGCTGCAGTCAGTGACAGGGCTCCTGTGAACACGGCCAAGCACTCTCAAGGCAAACCTCAGAAAGCTGCATCCAGAAAGATCAGCAAAACTAAGAGCCACGGGCAGGAAAAGACCAAAAGGACCAGAGGGAGAAACAAGGCTGAGGAGAACAAGCAGTCAGGGAACAAAGTCAAGGCAGAAGAGAAGCCAGCAATCCCCCACACGAAGCGAAAGGAACACCAAACTGAGCTTCTCCAACAGAGCTTTCAAAAGCCTCGAACCTCCCTTGGCGTGCGCATGCTGGAGTCTGTGAAGGTTCTTCATGCGCTGGGGAAGAAGAATGAGACGAAAACTGGGCTCTCTTCCTGTCGGCTCTTGGGAAAGTCAAGCAACCCCAAAGACCCCCAGCCACCCCCAGCTATCCAGCCATGGCGGCATACCCCACGTGAGGGGAAGGGTCCTGAGAAAACGCAAGTCCAAGCCCAGAAACCAGACAGCAGTGCTGAAACAGAGTGTCCGTCTCCAGCCCAGTATGAGCGGCCTCCTCCTGGGAAGGTCAAGTTGATACCTCTGCCTTTTTCTGCCTGGGACAAGCCTCAAGCTCGACCCGCTCCTCGGAGGCCACAGTCTCTGGCCTCACATCGGCCTGCTGGGGCTTACCGTGCCCAGCCTGGTTCTACTGACTCAGCTCAACCTGCTGCAGCCAATTCATCCCAGCCAGCTCCTGCCTCTTTGCCAGGCCCCGCCAAACCAGCTCAGCCAACTGTGACCAACCCAACCCAACCGGCTTGGACCAACCATACCCAGCCTCGTGTCCCTCAGTCTGCTGCTCCTAGGCCTGCACCCTCCAAAACTTCATCTGGCGCTCCTCTCCAGCGGGAGCCTGTTCCCCCTGCTGTGAATAAGTGCCAGTCCCCACCCAAGCTCCAAACCCAATTTCTACTCCAAGACTTCAGCAAGCAACGAGTTCCATGGAGGGAACCCAACGTGCCTGAGCCAGTCATGTCAAAGCCCATCGAACAAGAGCAGAGGCCAGAGCGAGAGGCCATGAAGAGGCGGGCTCAACAACAACGGGAGAATGCTGCCAGATACACCTCTTCGGGCAAGCTGCAATTTTTCACCGAGAGGGAAAACGAAATGGAAATTGCCGACTACTACGGATACGTCAAGTGAGAGCTGCTAGGATTCTTGGTGCCACCTTGGCTACCAGCTGTTCTTCCATACACAGGTAAGACAGGTATAGAACTGAATAAGTAAATGGAATACAATTAATAGACGAGTAACAAACCTTTCGAATTTTCAGATGCTGCTAACTGGGGCGTGAGAAAGGAAGGACTGAAAGTTGGATGGGAGAATGAAGGAAAGGGGTAAAAACTGAGCAAAGAGGAAGGAACTTGGCCCAGGGCTAGGAAGGCCAAAAGAGACGTATGGATTTAGGAAAGGAAGCAGGAGCGAGGATGAAATGGCAGAAGTAAAAAGCAGGGTCAGAGGTCTGGGTTGAAAGAACACAATTGGAGTAGAGTTGAAGGTGACAGAAGATGAGTCTAGGTTTACTAGGAGAAATAGAAAAAGTCTCTCGGGGACGCTGGCCTTAAGTCTCACAACCACCAGATAGGTATTTCAGAAAACAAGAGGTTCAGGACACATCTCTGAAAGGTCTGAGTTGCCTTATTCAGGTGTGACTGTAGTGGGGGAATAGGGAAATCTACCAGAGAAGTGGCTAGGGCTCAGAGTTATCCTAGGGGCAGCTGACGACAGGGGCAGAGCCAAGGGAACTGCTGGATCAGGAGGCCCACGAACAAAGCAGGGGCATAGCCGCCTGTCACTTCCCTGCCAGGAAGGAAGCCAGGTATATTACTATAACCAAGGCACACTGGGGTCTTTACTGTATGGAGAACTTGGCTCCTGCCCGCAATCCTACGGCTCGGCGTCACACACAGGAAGTAGGGCCTCTGGGCAACCAGAAATGGGAATGGGACTGAAGGAGATTCAGCCCACAAATATCCGACCACCAGCTTCCACCTCTGCAGTCTGCCACCCTGTGTCTGCTCAACGCATCACAGAAACAAGTTTTCAAGGTGAGTATACAGACGGCAGAGAAAAGTTGAACAATGAGGTCAGCATTCAAAAATGGGGTCAAATCGACAGCTGGGAAGGGGTGTAGAGACAGGTAGAATTTAGATCCTGAGCCTTTAATAACCACTACCTTCTCTCAGTGCTCTCTGTTTTTAGACTCTATATGAGAACACCTAGGGCTTCCCTGGTGGCGCCTGCCAATGCAGGGGACACGGGTTCGAGCCCTGGTCTGCGAAGATCCCACATGCCGTGCAGCAACTAAGCGCATGTGCCACAACGACGGAGCCTGCATTCTAGAGCCCGTGAGCCTCAACTACCGAAGCCCACGTGCCTACAGCCCATGCTCCGCAACAAGAGAAGCCACCGCGATGAGATGCCCGCACACCGCAACCGAGAGTAGCCCCCGCTAGCCGCCAACTAGAGAAAGCCCGTGCACAGCAATGAGAGACCCAGTGCAGCCAAAAAAATAAATACGTAGAATAAATAAGTTCAAACAGTAAATAAATACATAAACATAAATTACAAAAAAAAAGAACACCTAATGCAGGTGGGAAGGTGGGAGGGCCACTGTAGAGGTCATCTATGCTACATGTACAAGAACCCCGAGAGCACACCAATCGGTACCACACTTTTCACTGCTGTAGCCGATCATTCCCCCTGTACTGCCACACTGTAGCACTCCCTTCCCTCATCTACTGCTATAGTCTCTTTGGAAGGTGTTTCCGAACTCTTGTTATCAGAGTGCCAGTTGAACTGTCCTCACTTCCTTCATTTATACCAGGATTGAAGACCTTGTGGTCCGAGATCCTGTCCAGAGAGCAAGCAGGCTAAGGCTCTGTCTTTGTTGATGTATTTCATCAGAAAGGGCTCTACCCCCTCTCCTAGTTCATGGTGTGAAGTGTTCTTGGCCTCTCGGGAAAGTGGGGAGAATGGAAAGGACCCTATATGAGAATGCTAGGCTCTGTAAAACATTTCAGGTTTTTAAAAATAAGACTCATTTTGTATTGGACTGACAACAGTCCTATGAAATACAAAGAAGGCCGAGAATCAGTGACAGGAAAGGATCACCAGTAAGAACTACAGCAGTCACCGCTTACCTCGTAGCATAGGGCACTGTCCGTGATCCTTAAGAAGAGTTAGTAGAAATGCCTTGCCCATCTTGCCCCTGAACCCCTTGAAAGGTACACGACTGCTGTGTTGGTGTTTAGGGGGAGCATCTCACTTACCAGGGACTGACTTCTCCCTTGATTCCTCTGTAGTGATGGAGACTTCCCCGCTGATGAAAAATTCCCTGGGATTGCAACCTCCAAGCCAGACAGCTTTCCTATGGAATGACAGAGAACTTGTCAAGGTGAAACACCAGTCTGCGGGAGAAAGGGAAGAAGAGAATGATGGAAATCGTTTCTGGGAAACTATTTTTACATTATGTGTTGTTTGTTCCCGGTAAATAAACTGAAATCTTCTTAACAGTACAACAAAATCTAAACCACTAAAGCCAACAATACAGGAGTATAACGTTCGAAAAAAATTTCTTTGGCTGCGCAGCATGTGGGATCTTAGCTCCCCAACCAGGGATTGAACCCACGCCTGCTGCATTGGAAGCGCAGAGTCTTCACCACGGGACCACCGGGGAAGTCCCAGGACTATCACTTTTAAAGGAGAAGGTACAAACCCCTCGGTTCTATGAACTGGAGATTTTTAGTAAGAAGTCAATATATTTGTTGTTAGGCACATTTTATGTTAGGCTGTCTCCCTGCACAGGATGCAGGCGCCTTGAGAATGGAAGTCATATCCCTCTATAGTACGTCCCTCTTCTTTCTGCTTTGCAGTTTGCTGCTCCACTTGTTCAACCCCACCTAGTAATAACCTATACTTCCCTTGTTCCTGTTTTCCCATCTGGAAAACAGACAAAAGGCAACCAAACAACGCAAAGGTCTCAACAAATAAGGGATATCCAAAACCAGAGATGGCCAGAACTTCTGTACCCCTGATGAAATAGTCCTCATACAAAACCTGATAATCAAATTCCTTAATGCTAGGAATCACAGTGAAAAATAGTATCTGAACTGACTTCTGTCAGATGAGTGAGAACTAAGGTTAATTCAGTGTATCTGAAGCATAGAAAGTGAGGGCAAAAGTGGCACAAGATGGGGCTAGAGAAGCAGAGAGGATTCTAGACCACGCAGAGTCTTAAAGGCCAACAGTGTGTTTTCTATTCTCAAAACAATGTTTGTGAGCGATGTTTATGAGCAACGTTCCAACTTGCTTTGAAGGTTTCTTGTGTGAAGAGTGGATTGGAAGGAAACAAGATATATGGACACTAGTTAGGACCTAATCGCAACAGACAGGCAAGTTCAGTATTAGGAAGTTGAGGAAGAGCTGGCTGACAGATTCCAAAGAAATTCAGGAGATGAACTGAAGCGGGCTTAATGGGGTAGGAGATGGAGGAAAGGAAGGTCTTAGGGAATTCAAGGGTTTACTGCACACATGAGCAAAGTCTCAAAATTAATCATTTGAACGTACAGAGGCGGATCTCCCAAATGACACCGGTTAGGAAGCAACGGTACGCCCTTTAGAATTCCTAGAGACAACACAAATCAACTGTTTCGATGGAAAATTCGGCGGGACTCTTGATTTCCATGGGAATACAGAGAAAAGAGACACTGATCTGGCTTGCAGGTATTTAGGAAGTTGTTAGCCGGACATCACCTACTAGTATCATGTAAGTAGGCCGTCCGAAGTAGGAAGCTTAGGGGAAAAACCTGGAGGAAAACTTAAAAGCTTAAGCCACACCTCTACACTACACCACCTTTCACAATTTCTTCTCAGATAAGCATCATCCCCATCAGTGAAGAAACTCGTACCTCATAATAGGAAAAACAGGCCTAAAGATTCAATGTGTGTCTTGGGAGGTCCCATCTATGCGATATCTTCCTGGGACCAGAAAAGGCCCCAGGAAGATCCATCTCTGCACCCCTGAAAGCTTACCACCAAGGAAAATGACTAGGTCCATAGATTTCCTCCCTCAAACCAGCTTACCTCACACATAGATCATTAGCAACTCCGCCCTTACTCACATTATCACAGTCACAAGAGTGGTTAGGGAGAAAAGCACTAACCAGGGGAACTAAAACAGAGGCAATCCAGGCCAAGCTGGGCTGGTGGCAGATATCTGCTCCTTACGCTCGGGTGCATAATGCGACTCACCACAGTGCCTTTTTCACAGACCCTTTTGAACGTTTCTCCACAGAATCCAACAGCTCAAGTTAGTTCATGACGCTTCAAGGTCAACAATCGTCAAGAGAAAAACATGCAATATGTCTTACAATGTTGGATTCCTTACAAACAGGACAAGGAGATAACCATGTAGACAAAACCAGAGCATTTGAAAACATCTGTATTCTACAAACACACCAGTGAATGCTATAAATAAGGTACTATGACATAAAACAAAATGAAAACTAGATGTGAGACTGTTCTCTTCAGTGTACAGACTTCATGGCAGTTGCTGCACACTATCTAGCTACTTAGATCTTTAACTCTCTGTTCTGTTAATACCAAATGAGGCCCAAGTGTGTCAACCTGTTTCCCACAGAAACCAAAAAGTCTACATGCATCTCTTTTCTCCTGTGCCCTTTCACCTTACCTGCTCCCAATTCTCCCCCAACGTCCTCCTCTTTCTCTAATTATTCTCCTCTTCATTTTGCTTGGCCTTGCCCCCAAGCATGCAAGACAGAGAGTCCTAGAGGTCCAAGATTCTAGAGTGGCTGTTTGCAAGGCGGAGGAGATTACAGTAACTGCCACACTGTATATACTTCTGTGCAAAGAAAAAGGGACAGTGTTCAGAATGTCTCTCACATATAACAAGAGCTGGAGATGGCAGGATACCTGTGTGGCCCAAGGAACTAGAGCTAGCAAATTATGGGCCAAACAATTGCAACCAAAGGCTGGAAGAGGAAAGGTCTGCAACCAGCTCTGTCTCCTAGCTCTCTGGTATTTGCTGCCAACGGGCAGAGTCTATTTCGTGAAGCATCAAGCACTGAAAAGAAGACTCCTGCTGCTGGAAGGTGACAGGAAGTAACGTCCAATGCAAGATCAAGGCTTGTCCTCGAAGCAATGCCCATAATGGAAGAAAAAAAAAAAAGAGAAAGCGGAAGAGAAATGTTAAGTCGCAAGTCCAACCTGGCCCCCAGCCTAGCCCAGCCCAAGGAAGGTAGGAGTCAAGGAGAAGAAACTAAAAGAGAAGAGCCTTGGACCACAACATTCTCCACAAGGTACACTCAACAAACTTCACCCTACTCTTGAACCAAGTTACAAAAAGAGCTTCTTAATCCCTACTTTGGCTCCTTAAAAGCTGCTATCAGTTCACTCATTAGACACATATGATTTCAGAACAACTGTAATAGTTCAAACTAGATGGCTCTTTCCTTCCTAAGGATTATTAATTAAAGAAGATCTATATAGCTCTAAGTATATGATACATAAAATAGAATACTCTGTAGAATATAAGTAACTCTTAGTTCAGTGTATTAATGAACGTCTGTAAGAAATGTGGCAATGATTTCCCTAATGGAAGAGCCTGGGGGAGGTAAATCTGTCTTCTAGGATTTCCTCCCCAGAGCTCAGAAACTCAGGTGTTGTTTTAGCTCTCCTACACTCTCTTCACCCAAGCCCGCCTTCCTGTTGGGGATCGGACCTCCCTATTGGCTCTCTCATACCTTTCAACTGCCTGCTTTGTGACATCACTCTCCTACCAAACCTACTACCACTTGGTAGAGTCTTGGGGTTTCCGTGGAGCTGTTTGGACCAGTAACCAGTGACCTCTGTACTGGACACGTGCGCCGTTCAGCTGCAGCCACTCGGACATCCTCTAGTGTTGTCTCCTCATCCCTGGTACCTGCAGTGGATGCTTCCTCTTCTCTGACCATGTCAGGTAAGAAAAGAAACGTTGGAAAGTTTTGCGTTCGATTTCTTTTGCCCCTAAATTGAGTAGGAGATTCAAAATAGCATGGAATAATGAGGGAAAGTATTGAACTACACGTCTGGAGACCTAATTTCAGTTTTGACTTTGACGTTTACTATCTGTGTGACTTTGGACAAATCACTGGCTGTCTCACAAAGCCTGTTGCTTTCCTTAACTGTTACGTTAGGATACCACGTTGGGTTGATCACTCTGATCCCCTTCTTTTCCAGTATTGAGCCTTAAAGGGTACCCATGTAGAAAACGAAATCAGACACTTCTCAAGAGTGTTTCAACAGAAACATAGAAAAGCCAGGGGACATAGAAAAGTAGCAATATATACCAAGATGTTTCATCTCTAATGGTCTCCCTCCACTAGGATTTCGACTAGTTGAAAAGAGAGAATAGGGAGAGAGGATGGAGAGTACTGGGCTCTACAGGGAGGCACAGAGTCGAGCGTAAGGAAGTTTAGGATGGTTTTCATTAGCACAGGCCAACAGGCACCAAGAGATGGGAGAAAATGTAAGAATGAAGAGGGAAAGCATAGAGGAGCTCTCAAGAAAAACGGAGTTTGCAATGGAATGCTGATGGGAACCAAAGATTTTCAATTAAAGCAGAAACAGCACAGAGGGAAACCTGCTCAGAGCAGGGCAAAACCAAGTTGATGGTAGCAAACCCTTACATTAACAGACTAAGAAGGAAAGTAAGGCCAGAACAGGGGATCACCAGGAAAGGCAGCTTATCAGAAAAGTCATACTCCGTTTTCTTTCTTTTATTGCCTCTCTGAATACAGTTGGCCACTTGACAGTTTTGAATATAAACATTTTAGAAATACGTTTTAGAAATGATGCCTCCTATAAACAAGCAACCACAGTGGTTATCTAGGGGGCTGCTTTTCAGTGTTTTATTCTTTCTAATTTTTAAACTAGGTAGACATTTCACCAATTCAACATTTTAAGTGATATCTTCTAAATTGAATCAGAAGGACTATTTTCCTTGGTGTGATATGTAGGTTCTAAGGCAAGGCTGCTTTTCATTTTTACAGTTATTTCCTTCCTAACACAGAGAGCACATTGATCAACAGCCATCGTTCGCTTGTAGAGCTTAGCTACCGAAGAAGAAGAAGAAAAAGTCAAGCCCCACATCTCTAATTCCCCCCCCCACTTAGGGAATTCCCTGGCGGTCCAGTGCTTAGGACTCGGTGCTTTCACGGCCAGGGCCACGCGGCGCGGCCAAAGAAACAAAACAAACAAACATCCACGTTTATCGAAAACCATATTGTGGAGTCCTGTGGATTTTCTTACATTTGAAAATCTTTTTTAATTGGATTCTAGGCATGATGGTTTTTTGAGGTTTTGGGATGCCATCTTCTTGGATGCTGAAGATGATTCTAATCTAAGTTCTAGGATAAATCCAAAAACCTTCCTGATACATTTTAAGCTTCCTTTCTGCTTATTATATAAGCTATATTCATTGAAATATATATTTCTCCTAGGCTTAATACCTCTTACTTGCTGGGTAAAAATATGAAGGAGCACAATAATGAAACTCTTTTACACTTATTATTTTGCTGTCTGCTTCGTACCGGTTTTCATTGAAATACTTGTCTATATGTGTTGTGGCTACCTATACATGCACATTTATTGCATTCTGTTGCTTGTTATGCATTTTTTACTGACATACCTTCTCTGTCTGTATGCATTGGCTAGGAATTCATTCACCTCTATCACCTCCATCGTGTCTTCTGGTTAATAGTATTCACTAAAATAGAGTGGGCAAAATTCACTTTCATAATATTGCATGGATAGTACAGAATGCCATTTGTTAGTAAATTCATTAGGCTTCGATACTTGCCACATACCTCAGTTTTCATTAATATCTATGGATTTCTTTTTCGTTAACGTAATATGCTTGTCATGATTTTTCTTTGTCTTTCTAGAACTTATTGTATCTTCCTCCATATAAATCATACGCAATAGATCAGCTTATTCATCTATTAATTATTACTGCTATTATTATTGGTGGTGGTGTTATAACCACTTTATAGGTGAGGAATCTGAAGTAATCAGATAACTTTTCCCTTTCCAAAAGCACTTAAGAAATCCACTTTCGGGTAATCATTTTGAGGTAGGATGAGAAACCAGGCTTGAAGAGGGCAAAAATGACTCTTTCAATTCACCAGTTGGACTGAGCTGTACGTCACCTCTAGGTAATAGCGTGGGAACTGCACAAGCAAAGGGAGACACCGAAGACGACCATGGTAATAGCCGTACTGTTTTCTAATGGACAAAAAAAATGCCTATATTATAAGTTCTATTTCTCCTGCTTTCTGGCAGTATCATGCTCAGAGTGGAGTCCTGGCAAGGAAGTCAGGATACTTAGGTTCTGAAACCTGGTAATGATACTAACATAATGAGAGAACTTGAACAAGTCAACCCGACCTCTCTGAGCCTCAGTTTCCTTACTCACGAAATGAGACTGAGAACATCGAAGTTCTCTAAGGGCCTCCTAGTTCTAAAATGCTTCCAGTCTAGGAAATAGCATAGAAGTCAATACGAGTGCAGGCTGAAGGGAAAGACAGGGCAGGGAGAAGGTTGCTTCCAGCCTAGAGAACAATCTCTGAACCACACCACTTGGCTCTTCTGCCCGTCTGTGCCCAAGATGGGAGCACAGGCAGTTAATAGAGAAGAGTGGAAAACTGCTCAGTCCTTACAGCCATCATTAACTGTCTGATTTTGGGTTTCTCAGGAAGTAGTGATAGTAGAGGTGTCCTGATAGCAAGAACCTTCAGATGATGCCGTTCCTCAAACGTAGTGAGAATTTCTCAACCTCCCTGAGTTTTTCATGACCCTCTTGTTCTTACAGAAAATTTCCAACATCCATCTCTACTTGGAACTCTAAATTCTCTGCAGCATTCTCCTCCTGTGGTGAGCAATGCAACTTCCCTAACACGAAGTGTCTGCAACTTCTCCAGAGTCTCTGCCCCTGCCGTCAGTTCGGCATCGGCTACCGGTACCCCTTTCCAGACACTCATGGGTAGTGCCTACCTTTACCAACATTCTAGCACGACTATGTTATCTGGAGTTACTGACCACAGCCAGATCTCCACTTCAGCTGCTTCCTATCCAGGTGTTCTTGAGTGGGACATCACAGCAAGCACTGAAAAGAATTCTTCTTCACTCGGAGACTTTACTCTGGCACTCACTGACCGCCACACAGCTGCCTCCTCCATGTTTCTGGCAGCCCAGTATGATAAAACTTCAGACGCCAAGAACATGGTCCCTCTACATCCATCGCTTTCTGCCAGCCTTGCTCAGGGAACACCATCTCAGATTCCAAATCAGGGGCAGAGCCGCCTGCCACTTCCCTGCCAGGAAGGAAGCCAGGTATATTACTATAACCAAGGCACACTGGAGTCTTTACTGTATGGAGAACTTGGCTCCTGCCCGCAATCCTACGGCTCGGCGTCATACACAGGAAGTCGGGCCTCTGGGCAACCAGAAATGGGAATGGGACCGAAGGAGATTCAGCCCACAAATATCCGACCACCAGCTTCCACCTCTGCAGTCTGCCACCCTGTGTCTGCTCAACGCATCACAGAAACAAGTTTTCAAGGTGAGTATAACAAACGCCAGAGAAAGTTGAAGAATGAGGTCGGCACTCAAAAATGGGGTCAAATCGACAGCTGGGAAGGGGTGTAGAGGCAGGTAGAATTTAGATCCTGAGCCTTTAATAACCACTACCTTCGCTCAGTGCCCTCTGTTTTTAGACTCTCTATGAGAACACCTAGGGCTTCCCTGGTGGCGCCGTGGTTAAGAATCCGCCTGCCAATGCAATGCGGGGGACACGGGTTCGAGCCCTGGTCTGCGAAGATCCCACATGCCGTGCAGCAACTAAGCGCATGTGCCACAACGACGGAGCCTGCATTCTAGAGCCCGTGAGCCTCAACTACCGAAGCCCACGTGCCTACAGCCCATGCTCCGCAACAAGAGAAGCCACCGCGATGAGATGCCCGCACACCGCAACCGAGAGTAGCCCCCGCTAGCCGCCAACTAGAGAAAGCCCGTGCACAGCAATGAGAGACCCAGTGCAGCCAAAAACATAAATACGTAGAATAAATAAGTTCAAACAGTAAATAAATACATAAACATAAATTACAAAAAAAAAGAACACCTAATGCAGGTGGGAAGGTGGGAGGGCCACTGTAGAGGTCATCTATGCTACATGTACAAGAACCCCGAGAGCACACCAATCGGTACCACACTTTTCACTGCTGTAGCCGATCATTCCCCCTGTACTGCCACACTGTAGCACTCCCTTCCCTCATCTACTGCTATAGTCTCTTTGGAAGGTGTTTCCGAACTCTTGTTATCAGAGTGCCAGTTGAACTGTCCTCACTTCCTTCATTTATACCAGGATTGAAGACCTTGTGGTCCGAGATCCTGTCCAGAGAGCAAGCAGGCTAAGGCTCTGTCTTTGTTGATGTATTTCATCAGAAAGGGCTCTACCCCCTCTCCTAGTTCATGGTGTGAAGTGTTCTTGGCCTCTCGGGAAAGTGGGGAGAATGGAAAGGACCCTATATGAGAATGCTAGGCTCTGTAAAACATTTCAGGTTTTTAAAAATAAGACTCATTTTGTATTGGACTGACAACAGTCCTATGAAATACAAAGAAGGCCGAGAATCAGTGACAGGAAAGGATCACCAGTAAGAACTACAGCAGTCACCGCTTACCTCGTAGCATAGGGCACTGTCCGTGATCCTTAAGAAGAGTTAGTAGAAATGCCTTGCCCATCTTGCCCCTGAACCCCTTGAAAGGTACACGACTGCTGTGTTGGTGTTTAGGGGGAGCATCTCACTTACCAGGGACTGACTTCTCCCTTGATTCCTCTGTAGTGATGGAGACTTCCCCGCTGATGAAAAATTCCCTGGGATTGCAACCTCCAAGCCAGACAGCTTTCCTATGGAATGACAGAGAACTTGTCAAGGTGAAACACCAGTCTGCGGGAGAAAGGGAGGAAGAGAATGATGGAAATCGTTTCTGGGAAACTATTTTTACATTATGTGTTGTTTGTTCCCGGTAAATAAACTGAAATCTTCTTAACAGTACAACAAAATCTAAACCACTAAAGCCAACAATACAGGAGTATAACGTTCGACAAAAATTTCTTTGGCTGCGCAGCATGTGGGATCTTAGCTCCCCAACCAGGGATTGAACCCACGCCTGCTGCATTGGAAGCGCAGAGTCTTCACCACGGGACCACCGGGGAAGTCCCAGGACTATCACTTTTAAAGGAGAAGGTACAAACCCCTCGGTTCTATGAACTGGAGATTTTTAGTAAGAAGTCAATATATTTGTTGTTAGGCACATTTTATGTTAGGCTGTCTCCCTGCACAGGATGCAGGCGCCTTGAGAATGGAAGTCATATCCCTCTATAGTACGTCCCTCTTCTTTCTGCTTTGCAGTTTGCTGCTCCACTTGTTCAACCCCACCTAGTAATAACCTATACTTCCCTTGTTCCTGTTTTCCCATCTGGAAAACAGACAAAAGGCAACCAAACAACGCAAAGGTCTCAACAAATAAGGGATATCCAAAACCAGAGATGGCCAGAACTTCTGTACCCCTGATGAAATAGTCCTCATACAAAACCTGATAATCAAATTCCTTAATGCTAGGAATCACAGTGAAAAATAGTATCTGAACTGACTTCTGTCAGATGAGTGAGAACTAAGGTTAATTCAGTGTATCTGAAGCATAGAAAGTGAGGGCAAAAGTGGCACAAGATGGGGCTAGAGAAGCAGAGAGGATTCTAGACCACGCAGAGTCTTAAAGGCCAACAGTGTGTTTTCTATTCTCAAAACAATGTTTGTGAGCGATGTTTATGAGCAACGTTCCAACTTGCTTTGAAGGTTTCTTGTGTGAAGAGTGGATTGGAAGGAAACAAGATATATGGACACTAGTTAGGACCTAATCGCAACAGACAGGCAAGTTCAGTATTAGGAAGTTGAGGAAGAGCTGGCTGACAGATTCCAAAGAAATTCAGGAGATGAACTGAAGCGGGCTTAATGGGGTAGGAGATGGAGGAAAGGAAGGTCTTAGGGAATTCAAGGGTTTACTGCACACATGAGCAAAGTCTCAAAATTAATCATTTGAACGTACAGAGGCGGATCTCCCAAATGACACCGGTTAGGAAGCAACGGTACGCCCTTTAGAATTCCTAGAGACAACACAAATCAACTGTTTCGATGGAAAATTCGGCGGGACTCTTGATTTCCATGGGAATACAGAGAAAAGAGACACTGATCTGGCTTGCAGGTATATTTAGGAAGTTGTTAGCCGGACATCACCTACTAGTATCATGTAAGTAGGCCGTCCGAAGTAGGAAGCTTAGGGGAAAAACCTGGAGGAAAACTTAAAAGCTTAAGCCACACCTCTACACTACACCACCTTTCACAATTTCTTCTCAGATAAGCATCATCCCCATCAGTGAAGAAACTCGTACCTCATAATAGGAAAAACAGGCCTAAAGATTCAATGTGTGTCTTGGGAGGTCCCATCTATGCGATATCTTCCTGGGACCAGAAAAGGCCCCAGGAAGATCCATCTCTGCACCCCTGAAAGCTTACCACCAAGGAAAATGACTAGGTCCATAGATTTCCTCCCTCAAACCAGCTTACCTCACACATAGATCATTAGCAACTCCGCCCTTACTCACATTATCACAGTCACAAGAGTGGTTAGGGAGAAAAGCACTAACCAGGGGAACTAAAACAGAGGCAATCCAGGCCAAGCTGGGCTGGTGGCAGATATCTTGCTCCTTACGCTCGGGTGCATAATGCGACTCACCACAGTGCCTTTTTCACAGACCCTTTTGAACGTTTCTCCACAGAATCCAACAGCTCAAGTTAGTTCATGACGCTTCAAGGTCAACAATCGTCAAGAGAAAAACATGCAATATGTCTTACAATGTTGGATTCCTTACAAACAGGACAAGGAGATAACCATGTAGACAAAACCAGAGCATTTGAAAACATCTGTATTCTACAAACACACCAGTGAATGCTATAAATAAGGTACTATGACATAAAACAAAATGAAAACTAGATGTGAGACTCTTCTCTTCAGTGTACAGACTTCATGGCAGTTGCTGCACACTATCTAGCTACTTAGATCTTTAACTCTCTGTTCTGTTAATACCAAATGAGGCCCAAGTGTGTCAACCTGTTTCCCACAGAAACCAAAAAGTCTACATGCATCTCTTTTCTCCTGTGCCCTTTCACCTTACCTGCTCCCAATTCTCCACCAACGTCCTCCTCTTTCTCTAATTATTCTCCTCTTCATTTTGCTTGGCCTTGCCCCCAAGCATGCAAGACAGAGAGTCCTAGAGGTCCAAGATTCTAGAGTGGCTGTTTGCAAGGCGGAGGAGATTACAGTAACTGCCACACTGTATATACTTCTGTGCAAAGAAAAAGGGACAGTGTTCAGAATGTCTCTCACATATAACAAGAGCTGGAGATGGCAGGATACCTGTGTGGCCCAAGGAACTAGAGCTAGCAAATTATGGGCCAAACAATTGCAACCAAAGGCTGGAAGAGGAAAGGTCTGCAACCAGCTCTGTCTCCTAGCTCTCTGGTATTTGCTGCCAACGGGCAGAGTCTATTTCGTGAAGCATCAAGCACTGAAAAGAAGACTCCTGCTGCTGGAAGGTGACAGGAAGTAACGTCCAATGCAAGATCAAGGCTTGTCCTCGAAGCAATGCCCATAATGGAAGAAAAAAAAAAAAGAGAAAGCGGAAGAGAAACGTTAAGTCGCAAGTCCAACCTGGCCCCCAGCCTAGCCCAGCCCAAGGAAGGTAGGAGTCAAGGAGAAGAAACTAAAAGAGAAGAGCCTTGGACCACAACATTCTCCACAAGGTACACTCAAGAAACTTCACCCTACTCTTGAACCAAGTTACAAAGAGAGCTTCTTAATCCCTACTTTGGCTCCTTAAAAGCTGCTATCAGTTCACTCATTAGACACATCTGATTTCAGAACAACTGTAATAGTTCAAACTAGATGGCTCTTTCCTTCCTAAGGATTATTAATTAAAGAAGATCTATATAGCTCTAAGTATATGATACATAAAATAGAATACTCTGTAGAATATAAGTAACTCTTAGTTCAGTGTATTAATGAACGTCTGTAAGAAATGTGGCAATGATTTCCCTAATGGAAGAGCCTGGGGGAGGTAAATCTGTCTTCTAGGATTTCCTCCTCCCCAAAGCTCAGAAACTCAGGTGTTGTTTTAGCTCTCCTACACTCTCTTCACCCAAGCCCGCCTTCCTGTTGGGGATCGGACCTCCCTATTGGCTCTCTCATACCTTTCAACTGCCTGCTTTGTGACATCACTCTCCTCCCAAACCTACTACCACTTGGTAGAGCCTTGGGGTTTCCGTGGAGCTGTTTGGACCAGTAACCAGTGACCTCTGTACTGGACACGTGCGCCGTTCAGCTGCAGCCACTCAGACATCCTCTAGTGTTGTCTCCTCATCCCTTGTACCTGCAGTGGATGCTTCCTCTTCTCTGACCATGTCAGGTAAGAAAAGAAACTTTGGAAAGTTTTGCGTTCGATTTCTTTTGCCCCTAAATTGAGTAGGAGATTCAAAATAGCATGGAATAATGAGGGAAAGTATTGAACTACAAGTCTGGAGACCTAATTTCACTTTTGACTTTGACGTTTACTATCTGTGTGACTTTGGACAAATCACTGGCTGTCTCACAAAGCCTGTTGCTTTCCTTAACTGTTACGTTAGGATACCACATTGGGTTGATCACTCTGATCCCCTTCTTTTCCAGTATTGAGCCTTAAAGGGTACCCATGTAGAAAACGAAATCAGACACTTCTCAAGAGTGTTTCAACAGAAACACAGAAAAGCCAGGGGACATAGAAAACTAGCAATATATACCAAGATGTTTCATCTCTAATGGTCTCCCTCCACTAGGATTTCGACTAGTTGAAAAGAGAGAATAGGGAGAGAGGATGGAGAGTACTGGGCTCTACAGGGAGGCACAGAGTCGAGCGTAAGGAAGTTTAGGACGGTTTTCATTAGCACAGGCCAACAGGCACCAAGAGATGGGAGAAAATGTAAGAATGAAGAGGGAAAGCATAGAGGAGCTCTCAAGAAAAACGGAGTTTGCAATGGAATGCTGATGGGAACCAAAGATTTTCAATTAAAGCAGAAACAGCACAGAGGGAAACCTGCTCAGAGCAGGGCAAAACCAAGTTGATGGTAGCAAACCCTTACATTAACAGACTTAAGAAGGAAAGTAAGGCCAGAACAGGGGATCACCGGGAAAGGCAGCTTATCAGAAAAGTCATACTCCGTTTTCTTTCTTTTATTGCCTCTCTGAATACAGTTGGCCACTTGACAGTTTTGAATATAAACATTTTAGAAATACGTTTTAGAAATGATGCCTCCTATAAACAAGCAACCACAGTGGTTATCTAGGGGGCTGCTTTTCAGTGTTTTATTCTTTCTAATTTTTAAACTAGGTAGACATTTCACCAATTCAACATTTTAAGTGATATCTTCTAAATTGAATCAGAAGGACTATTTTCCTTGGTGTGATATGTAGGTTCTAAGGCAAGGCTGCTTTTCATTTTTACAGTTATTTCCTTCCTAACACAGAGAGCACATTGATCAACAGCCATCGTTCGCTTGTAGAGCTTAGCTACCGAAGAAGAAGAAGAAAAAGTCAAGCCCCACATCTCTAATTCCCCCCCCCACTTAGGGAATTCCCTGGCGGTCCAGTGCTTAGGACTCGGTGCTTTCACGGCCAGGGCCACGCGGCGCGGCCAAAGAAACAAAACAAACAAACATCCACGTTTATCGAAAACCATATTGTGGAGTCCTGTGGATTTTCTTACATTTGAAAATCTTTTTTAATTGGATTCTAGGCATGATGGTTTTTTGAGGTTTTGGGATGCCATCTTCTTGGATGCTGAAGATGATTCTAATCTAAGTTCTAGGATAAATCCAAAAACCTTCCTGATACATTTTAAGCTTCCTTTCTGCTTATTATATAAGCTATATTCATTGAAATATATATTTCTCCTAGGCTTAATACCTCTTACTTGCTGGGTAAAAATATGAAGGAGCACAATAATGAAACTCTTTTACACTTATTATTTTGCTGTCTGCTTCGTACCGGTTTTCATTGAAATACTTGTCTATATGTGTTGTGGCTACCTATACATGCACATTTATTGCATTCTGTTGCTTGTTATGCATTTTTTACTGACATACCTTCTCTGTCTGTATGCATTGGCTAGGAATTCATTCACCTCTATCACCTCCATCGTGTCTTCTGGTTAATAGTATTCACTAAAATAGAGTGGGCAAAATTCACTTTCATAATATTGCATGGATGGTACAGAATGCCATTTGTTAGTAAATTCATTAGGCTTCGATACTTGCCACATACCCCAGTTTTCATTAATATCTATGGATTTCTTTTTCGTTAACGTAATATGCTTGTCATGATTTTTCTTTGTCTTTCTAGAACTTATTGTATCTTCCTCCATATAAATCATACGCAATAGATCAGCTTATTCATCTATTAATTATTACTGCTATTATTATTGGTGGTGGTGTTATAACCACTTTATAGGTGAGGAATCTGAAGTAATCAGATAACTTTTCCCTTTCCAAAAGCACTTAAGAAATCCACTTTCGGGTAATCATTTTGAGGTAGGATGAGAAACCGGGCTTGAAGAGGGCAAAAATGACTCTTTCAATTCACCAGTTGGACTGAGCTGTACGTCACCTCTAGGTAATAGCGTGGGAACTGCACAAGCAAAGGGAGACACTGAAGACGACAATGGTAATAGCCGTACTGTTTTCTAATGGACAAAAAAAATGCCTATATTATAAGTTCTATTTCTCCTGCTTTCTGGCAGTATCATGCTCAGAGTGGAGTCCTGGCAAGGAAGTCAGGATACTTAGGTTCTGAAACCTGGTAATGATACTAACATAATGAGAGAACTTGAACAAGTCAACCCGACCTCTCTGAGCCTCAGTTTCCTTACTCACGAAATGAGACTGAGAACATCGAAGTTCTCTAAGGGCCTCCTAGTTCTAAAATGCTTCCAGTCTAGGAAATAGCATAGAAGTCAATACGAGTGCAGGCTGAAGGGAAAGACAGGGCAGGGAGAAGGTTGCTTCCAGCCTAGAGAACAATCTCTGAACCACACCACTTGGCTCTTCTGCCCGTCTGTGCCCAAGATGGGAGCACAGGCAGTTAATAGAGAAGAGTGGAAAACTGCTCAGTCCTTACAGCCATCATTAACTGTCTGATTTTGGGTTTCTCAGGAAGTAGTGATAGTAGAGGTGTCCTGATAGCAAGAACCTTCAGATGATGCCGTTCCTCAAACGTAGTGAGAATTTCTCAACCTCCCTGAGTTTTTCATGACCCTCTTGTTCTTACAGAAAATTTCCAACATCCATCTCTACTTGGAACTCTAAATTCTCTGCAGCATTCTCCTCCTGTGGTGAGCAATGCAACTTCCCTAACACGAAGTGTCTGCAACTTCTCCAGAGTCTCTGCCCCTGCCGTCAGTTCGGCATCGGCTACCGGTACCCCTTTCCAGACACTCATGGGTAGTGCCTACCTTTACCAACATTCTAGCACGACTATGTTATCTGGAGTTACTGACCACAGCCAGATCTCCACTTCAGCTGCTTCCTATCCAGGTGTTCTTGAGTGGGACATCACAGCAAGCACTGAAAAGAATTCTTCTTCACTCGGAGACTTTACTCTGGCACTCACTGACCGCCACACAGCTGCCTCCTCCATGTTTCTGGCAGCCCAGTATGATAAAACTTCAGACGCCAAGAACATGGTCCCTCTACATCCATCGCTTTCTGCCAGCCTTGCTCAGGGAACACCATCTCAGATTCCAAATCAGGGGCAGAGCCGCCTGCCACTTCCCTGCCAGGAAGGAAGCCAGGTATATTACTATAACCAAGGCACACTGGGGTCTTTACTGTATGGAGAACTTGGCTCCTGCCCGCAATCCTACGGCTCGGCGTCATACACAGGAAGTCGGGCCTCTGGGCAACCAGAAATGGGAATGGGACTGAAGGAGATTCAGCCCACAAATATCCGACCACCAGCTTCCACCTCTGCAGTCTGCCACCCTGTGTCTGCTCAACGCATCACAGAAACAAGTTTTCAAGGTGAGTATAACAAACGCCAGAGAAAGTTGAAGAATGAGGTCGGCACTCAAAAATGGGGTCAAATCGACAGCTGGGAAGGGGTGTAGAGGCAGGTAGAATTTAGATCCTGAGCCTTTAATAACCACTACCTTCGCTCAGTGCCCTCTGTTTTTAGACTCTCTATGAGAACACCTAGGGCTTCCCTGGTGGCGCCGTGGTTAAGAATCCGCCTGCCAATGCAATGCGGGGGACACGGGTTCGAGCCCTGGTCTGCGAAGATCCCACATGCCGTGCAGCAACTAAGCGCATGTGCCACAACGACGGAGCCTGCATTCTAGAGCCCGTGAGCCTCAACTACCGAAGCCCACGTGCCTACAGCCCATGCTCCGCAACAAAGAGAAGCCACCGCGATGAGAAGCCCGCACACCGCAACCGAGAGTAGCCCCCGCTAGCCGCCAACTAGAGAAAGCCCGTGCACAGCAATGAGAGACCCAGTGCAGCCAAAAAAATAAATACGTAGAATAAATAAGTTCAAACAGTAAATAAATACATAAACATAAATTACAAAAAAAAGAACACCTAATGCAGGTGGGAAGGTGGGAGGGCCACTGTAGAGGTCATCTATGCTACATGTACAAGAACCCCGAGAGCACACCAATCGGTACCACACTTTTCACTGCTGTAGCCGATCGTTCCCCCTGTACTGCCACACTGTAGCACTCCCTTCCCTCATCTACTGCTATAGTCTCTTCGGAAGGTGTTTCAGAACTCTTGTTATGAGAGTGCCAGTTGAACTGTCCTCACTTCCTTCATTTATACCAGGATTGAAGACCTTGTGGTCCGAGATCCTGTCCAGAGAGCAAGCAGGCTAAGACTCTGTCTTTGTTGATGTATTTCATCAGCAAGGGCTCTACCCCCTCTCCTAGTTCATGGTGTGACGTGTTCTTGGCCTCTCGGGAAAGTGGGGAGAATGGAAAGGACCCTATATGAGAATGCTAGGCTTTGTAAAACATTTCAGGTTTTTAAAAATAAGACTCATTTTGTATTGGACTTATAACAGTCCTATGAAATACAAAGCGAGCCGAGAATCAGCGACAGGAAAGGCTCACCAGTAAGAATTACAACAGTCACCGCTTACCTCGTAGCATAGGGCACTGTCCATGATCCTTAAGAAGAGTTAGTAGAAATGCCTTGCCCATCTTGCCCCTGAACCCCTTGAAAGGTACACGACTGCTGTGTTGGTGTTTAGGGGGAGCATCTCACTTACCAGGGACTGACTTCTCCCTTGATCCCTTTGTAGGGATGGAGACCTCCCCCCTGGTGATGAAAAATTCCCTGGGATTGCAACCTCCAAGCCAGACGTTTTGTGTGACACAAAGTCAAGAACTCCCCAAGTCCTGCAGTAGCAGAAACAGCCACATACTTGAGAGTAACCCACCATCTGAACTTGGGGACATTTCAGTGACAGCTCCAGTCCAGAGTGCCAGGCGTCTCCTGGCCCTGCCTCCAGCTCCAAGCCAGGGACAAATAGAGAGTAAGCACGTGGATGATATCAAAACCAAGCTTTCAAAGCCTCTGGATGCCTACCAGATCCCAACAGAGAACCAAGATCCTCCACTACTCCCTTTAGGAATCCCTGATATTCACCAGCCGCTGGCCTGCACCGATCCCCTCAGCCAAGAGGAGCAGCCTGGTTCTGAAAATGCTGATCTGGGAGAGAACAGCCGGAGTCGTCAGGACCTAGGGACACTTGAAAATGGGATTGAACCTAGCAGTGGTCTTGCAGACATTACTACACTGGCGGAGGATATTCACCTTCCCCAGCTCTTTAATCCTTTGAAAGATCTTGATCAATCCCAAGGTCCCAACGGGATCAAAGCTAAAGACACCAGAGCCATTAAGGTGAATCAGGTGCAGGAAAAGCCAAGTGTCATAAAGGTTCCCTCTGATCAACCCAGGAAGAACAAACAGAAAGCCTCTGAGCCTATCAGTGGCGCTCCCAAGGCCAAAATCCAGCCAAAGAATCCAGAGTGCCTGTTAGGGGGAGAAGTGGTTACATGCCACGCTGCAGTCAGTGACAGGGCTCCTGTGAACACGGCCAAGCACTCTCAAGGCAAACCTCAGAAAGCTGCATCCAGAAAGATCAGCAAAACTAAGAGCCACGGGCAGGAAAAGACCAAAAGGACCAGAGGGAGAAACAAGGCTGAGGAGAACAAGCAGTCAGGGAACAAAGTCAAGGCAGAAGAGAAGCCAGCAATCCCCCACACGAAGCGAAAGGAACACCAAACTGAGCTTCTCCAACAGAGCTTTCAAAAGCCTCGAACCTCCCTTGGCGTGCGCATGCTGGAGTCTGTGAAGGTTCTTCATGCGCTGGGGAAGAAGAATGAGACGAAAACTGGGCGCTCTTCCTGTCGGCTCTTGGGAAAGTCAAGCAACCCCAAAGACCCCCAGCCACCCCCAGCTATCCAGCCATGGCGGCATACCCCACGTGAGGGGAAGGGTCCTGAGAAAACGCAAGTCCAAGCCCAGAAACCAGACAGCAGTGCTGAAACAGAGTGTCCGTCTCCAGCCCAGTATGAGCGGCCTCCTCCTGGGAAGGTCAAGTTGATACCTCTGCCTTTTTCTGCCTGGGACAAGCCTCAAGCTCGACCCGCTCCTCGGAGGCCACAGTCTCTGGCCTCACATCGGCCTGCTGGGGCTTACCGTGCCCAGCCTGGTTCTACTGACTCAGCTCAACCTGCTGCAGCCAATTCATCCCAGCCAGCTCCTGCCTCTTTGCCAGGCCCCGCCAAACCAGCTCAGCCAACTGTGACCAACCCAACCCAACCGGCTTGGCCCAACCATACCCAGCCTCGTGTCCCTCAGTCTGCTGCTCCTAGGCCTGCACCCTCCAAAACTTCATCTGGCGCTCCTCTCCAGCGGGAGCCTGTTCCCCCTGCTGTGAATAAGCGCCAGTCCCCACCCAAGCTCCAAACCCACTTTCTACTCCAAGACTTCAGCAAGCAACGAGTTCCATGGAGGGAACCCAACGTGCCTGAGCCAGTCATGTCAAAGCCCATCGAACAAGAGCAGAGGCCAGAGCGAGAGGCCATGAAGAGGCGGGCTCAACAACAACGGGAGAATGCTGCCAGATACACCTCTTCGGGCAAGCTGCAATTTTTCACCGAGAGGGAAAACGAAATGGAAATTGCCGACTACTACGGATACGTCAAGTGAGAGCTGCTAGGATTCTTGGTGCCACCTTGGCTACCAGCTGTTCTTCCATACACAGGTAAGACAGGTATAGAACTGAATAAGTAAATGGAATACAATTAATAGACGAGTAACAAACCTTTCGAATTTTCAGATGCTGCTAACTGGGGCGTGAGAAAGGAAGGACTGAAAGTTGGATGGGAGAATGAAGGAAAGGGGTAAAAACTGAGCAAAGAGGAAGGAACTTGGCCCAGGGCTAGGAAGGCCAAAAGAGACGTATGGATTTAGGAAAGGAAGCAGGAGCGAGGATGAAACGGCAGAAGTAAAAAGCAGGGTCAGAGGTCTGGGTTGAAAGAACACAATTGGAGTAGAGTTGAAGGTGACAGAAGATGAGTCTAGGTTTACTAGGAGAAATAGAAAAAGTCTCTCGGGGACGCTGGCCTTAAGTCTCACAACCACCAGATAGGTATTTCAGAAAACAAGAGGTTCAGGACACATCTCTGAAAGGTCTGAGTTGCCTTATTCAGGTGTGACTGTAGTGGGGGAATAGGGAAATCTACCAGAGAAGTGGCTAGGGCTCAGAGTTATCCTAGGGGCAGCTGACGACAGGGGCAGAGCCAAGGGAACTGCTGGATCAGGAGGCCCACGAACAAAGCAGGGGCATAGCCGCCTGTCACTTCCCTGCCAGGAAGGAAGCCAGGTATATTACTGTAACCAAGGCACACTGGGGTCTTTACTGTATGGAGAACTTGGCTCCTGCCCGCAATCCTACGGCTCGGCGTCACACACAGGAAGTAGGGCCTCTGGGCAACCAGAAATGGGAATGGGACTGAAGGAGATTCAGCCCACAAATATCCGACCACCAGCTTCCACCTCTGCAGTCTGCCACCCTGTGTCTGCTCAACGCATCACAGAAACAAGTTTTCAAGGTGAGTATACAGACGGCAGAGAAAAGTTGAACAATGAGGTCAGCATTCAAAAATGGGGTCAAATTGACAGCTGGGAAGGGGTGTAGAGACAGGTAGAATTTAGATCCTGAGCCTTTAATAACCACTACCTTCTCTCAGTGCTCTCTGTTTTTAGACTCTATATGAGAACACCTAGGGCTTCCCTGGTGGCGCCTGCCAATGCAGGGGACACGGGTTCGAGCCCTGGTCTGCGAAGATCCCACATGCCGTGCAGCAACTAAGCGCATGTGCCACGACGACGGAGCCTGCATTCTAGAGCCCGTGAGCCTCAACTACCGAAGCCCACGTGCCTACAGCCCATGCTCCGCAACAAGAGAAGCCACCGCGATGAGATGCCCGCACACCGCAACCGAGAGTAGCCCCCGCTAGCCGCCAACTAGAGAAAGCCCGTGCACAGCAATGAGAGACCCAGTGCAGCCAAAAACATAAATACGTAGAATAAATAAGTTCAAACAGTAAATAAATACATAAACATAAATTACAAAAAAAAAGAACACCTAATGCAGGTGGGAAGGTGGGAGGGCCACCGTAGAGGTCATCTATGCTACATGTACAAGAACCCCGAGAGCACACCAATCGGTACCACACTTTTCACTGCTGTAGCCGATCGTTCCCCCTGTACTGCCACACTGTAGCACTCCCTTCCCTCATCTACTGCTATAGTCTCTTCGGAAGGTGTTTCCGAACTCTTGTTATGAGAGTGCCAGTTGAACTGTCCTCACTTCCTTCATTTATACCAGGATTGAAGACCTTGTGGTCCGAGATCCTGTCCAGAGAGCAAGCAGGCTAAGGCTCTGTCTTTGTTGATGTATTTCATCAGAAAGGGCTCTACCCCCTCTCCTAGTTCATGGTGTGAAGTGTTCTTGGCCTCTCGGGAAAGTGGGGAGAATGGAAAGGACCCTATATGAGAATGCTAGGCTCTGTAAAACATTTCAGGTTTTTAAAAATAAGACTCATTTTGTATTGGACTGACAACAGTCCTATGAAATACAAAGAAAGCCGAGAATCAGTGACAGGAAAGGATCACCAGTAAGAACTACAGCAGTCACCGCTTACCTCGTAGCATAGGGCACTGTCCGTGATCCTTAAGAAGAGTTAGTAGAAATGCCTTGCCCATCTTGCCCCTGAACCCCTTGAAAGGTACACGACTGCTGTGTTGGTGTTTAGGGGGAGCATCTCACTTACCAGGGACTGACTTCTCCCTTGATTCCTCTGTAGTGATGGAGACTTCCCCGCTGATGAAAAATTCCCTGGGATTGCAACCTCCAAGCCAGACAGCTTTCCTATGGAATGACAGAGAACTTGTCAAGGTGAAACACCAGTCTGCGGGAGAAAGGGAGGAAGAGAATGATGGAAATCGTTTCTGGGAAACTATTTTTACATTATGTGTTGTTTGTTCCCGGTAAATAAACTGAAATCTTCTTAACAGTACAACAAAATCTAAACCACTAAAGCCAACAATACAGGAGTATAACGTTCGAAAAAAATTTCTTTGGCTGCGCAGCATGTGGGATCTTAGCTCCCCAACCAGGGATTGAACCCACGCCTGCTGCATTGGAAGCGCAGAGTCTTCACCACGGGACCACCGGGGAAGTCCCAGGACTATCACTTTTAAAGGAGAAGGTACAAACCCCTCGGTTCTATGAACTGGAGATTTTTAGTAAGAAGTCAATATATTTGTTGTTAGGCACATTTTATGTTAGGCTGTCTCCCTGCACAGGATGCAGGCGCCTTGAGAATGGAAGTCATATCCCTCTATAGTACGTCCCTCTTCTTTCTGCTTTGCAGTTTGCTGCTCCACTTGTTCAACCCCACCTAGTAATAACCTATACTTCCCTTGTTCCTGTTTTCCCATCTGGAAAACAGACAAAAGGCAACCAAACAACGCAAAGGTCTCAACAAATAAGGGATATCCAAAACCAGAGATGGCCAGAACTTCTGTACCCCTGATGAAATAGTCCTCATACAAAACCTGATAATCAAATTCCTTAATGCTAGGAATCACAGTGAAAAATAGTATCTGAACTGACTTCTGTCAGATGAGTGAGAACTAAGGTTAATTCAGTGTATCTGAAGCATAGAAAGTGAGGGCAAAAGTGGCACAAGATGGGGCTAGAGAAGCAGAGAGGATTCTAGACCACGCAGAGTCTTAAAGGCCAACAGTGTGTTTTCTATTCTCAAAACAATGTTTGTGAGCGATGTTTATGAGCAACGTTCCAACTTGCTTTGAAGGTTTCTTGTGTGAAGAATGGATTGGAAGGAAACAAGATATATGGACACTAGTTAGGACCTAATCGCAACAGACAGGCAAGTTCAGTATTAGGAAGTTGAGGAAGAGCTGGCTGACAGATTCCAAAGAAATTCAGGAGATGAACTGAAGCGGGCTTAATGGGGTAGGAGATGGAGGAAAGGAAGGTCTTAGGGAATTCAAGGGTTTACTGCACACATGAGCAAAGTCTCAAAATTAATCATTTGAACGTACAGAGGCGGATCTCCCAAATGACACCGGTTAGGAAGCAACGGTACGCCCTTTAGAATTCCTAGAGACAACACAAATCAACTGTTTCGATGGAAAATTCGGCGGGACTCTTGATTTCCATGGGAATACAGAGAAAAGAGACACTGATCTGGCTTGCAGGTATATTTAGGAAGCTGTTAGCCGGACATCACCTACTAGTATCATGTAAGTAGGCCGTCCGAAGTAGGAAGCTTAGGGGAAAAACCTGGAGGAAAACTTAAAAGCTTAAGCCACACCTCTACACTACACCACCTTTCACAATTTCTTCTCAGATAAGCATCATCCCCATCAGTGAAGAAACTCGTACCTCATAATAGGAAAAACAGGCCTAAAGATTCAATGTGTGTCTTGGGAGGTCCCATCTATGCGATATCTTCCTGGGACCAGAAAAGGCCCCAGGAAGATCCATCTCTGCACCCCTGAAAGCTTACCACCAAGGAAAATGACTAGGTCCATAGATTTCCTCCCTCAAACCAGCTTACCTCACACATAGATCATTAGCAACTCCGCCCTTACTCACATTATCACAGTCACAAGAGTGGTTAGGGAGAAAAGCACTAACCAGGGGAACTAAAACAGAGGCAATCCAGGCCAAGCTGGGCTGGTGGCAGATATCTGCTCCTTACGCTCGGGTGCATAATGCGACTCACCACAGTGCCTTTTTCACAGACCCTTTTGAACGTTTCTCCACAGAATCCAACAGCTCAAGTTAGTTCATGACGCTTCAAGGTCAACAATCGTCAAGAGAAAAACATGCAATATGTCTTACAATGTTGGATTCCTTACAAACAGGACAAGGAGATAACCATGTAGACAAAACCAGAGCATTTGAAAACATCTGTATTCTACAAACACACCAGTGAATGCTATAAATAAGGTACTATGACATAAAACAAAATGAAAACTAGATGTGAGACTCTTCTCTTCAGTGTACAGACTTCATGGCAGTTGCTGCACACTATCTAGCTACTTAGATCTTTAACTCTCTGTTCTGTTAATACCAAATGAGGCCCAAGTGTGTCAACCTGTTTCCCACAGAAACCAAAAAGTCTACATGCATCTCTTTTCTCCTGTGCCCTTTCACCTTACCTGCTCCCAATTCTCCACCAACGTCCTCCTCTTTCTCTAATTATTCTCCTCTTCATTTTGCTTGGCCTTGCCCCCAAGCATGCAAGACAGAGAGTCCTAGAGGTCCAAGATTCTAGAGTGGCTGTTTGCAAGGCGGAGGAGATTACAGTAACTGCCACACTGTATATACTTCTGTGCAAAGAAAAAGGGACAGTGTTCAGAATGTCTCTCACATATAACAAGAGCTGGAGATGGCAGGATACCTGTGTGGCCCAAGGAACTAGAGCTAGCAAATTATGGGCCAAACAATTGCAACCAAAGGCTGGAAGAGGAAAGGTCTGCAACCAGCTCTGTCTCCTAGCTCTCTGGTATTTGCTGCCAACGGGCAGAGTCTATTTCGTGAAGCATCAAGCACTGAAAAGAAGACTCCTGCTGCTGGAAGTTGACAGGAAGTAACGTCCAATGCAAGATCAAGGCTTGTCCTCGAAGCAATGCCCATAATGGAAGAAAAAAAAAAAAGAGAAAGCGGAAGAGAAACGTTAAGTCGCAAGTCCAACCTGGCCCCCAGCCTAGCCCAGCCCAAGGAAGGTAGGAGTCAAGGAGAAGAAACTAAAAGAGAAGAGCCTTGGACCACAACATTCTCCACAAGGTACACTCAACAAACTTCACCCTACTCTTGAACCAAGTTACAAAAAGAGCTTCTTAATCCCTACTTTGGCTCCTTAAAAGCTGCTATCAGTTCACTCATTAGACACATATGATTTCAGAACAACTGTAATAGTTCAAACTAGATGGCTCTTTCCTTCCTAAGGATTATTAATTAAAGAAGATCTATATAGCTCTAAGTATATGATACATAAAATAGAATACTCTGTAGAATATAAGTAACTCTTAGTTCAGTGTATTAATGAACGTCTGTAAGAAATGTTGCAATGATTTCCCTAATGGAAGAGCCTGGGGGAGGTAAATCTGTCTTCTAGGATTTCCTCCCCAGAGCTCAGAAACTCAGGTGTTGTTTTAGCTCTCCTACACTCTCTTCACCCAAGCCCGCCTTCCTGTTGGGGATCGGACCTCCCTATTGGCTCTCTCATACCTTTCAACTGCCTGCTTTGTGACATCACTCTCCTACCAAACCTACTACCACTTGGTAGAGCCTTGGGGTTTCCGTGGAGCTGTTTGGACCAGTAACCAGTGACCTCTGTACTGGACACGTGCGCCGTTCAGCTGCAGCCACTCGGACATCCTCTAGTGTTGTCTCCTCATCCCTTGTACCTGCAGTGGATGCTTCCTCTTCTCTGACCATGTCAGGTAAGAAAAGAAACTTTGGAAAGTTTTGCGTTCGATTTCTTTTGCCCCTAAATTGAGTAAGTAGGAGATTCAAAATAGCATGGAATAATGAGGGAAAGTATTGAACTACAAGTCTGGAGACCTAATTTCAGTTTTGACTTTGACGTTTACTATCTGTGTGACTTTGGACAAATCACTGGCTGTCTCACAAAGCCTGTTGCTTTCCTTAACTGTTACGTTAGGATACCACGTTGGGTTGATCACTCTGATCCCCTTCTTTTCCAGTATTGAGCCTTAAAGGGTACCCATGTAGAAAACGAAATCAGACACTTCTCAAGAGTGTTTCAACAGAAACATAGAAAAGCCAGGGGACATAGAAAACTAGCAATATATACCAAGATGTTTCATCTCTAATGGTCTCCCTCCACTAGGATTTCGACTAGTTGAAAAGAGAGAATAGGGAGAGAGGATGGAGAGTACTGGGCTCTACAGGGAGGCACAGAGTCGAGCGTAAGGAAGTTTAGGATGGTTTTCATTAGCACAGGCCAACAGGCACCAAGAGATGGGAGAAAATGTAAGAATGAAGAGGGAAAGCATAGAGGAGCTCTCAAGAAAAACGGAGTTTGCAATGGAATGCTGATGGGAACCAAAGATTTTCAATTAAAGCAGAAACAGCACAGAGGGAAACCTGCTCAGAGCAGGGCAAAACCAAGTTGATGGTAGCAAACCCTTACATTAACAGACTAAGAAGGAAAGTAAGGCCAGAACAGGGGATCACCAGGAAAGGCAGCTTATCAGAAAAGTCATACTCCGTTTTCTTTCTTTTATTGCCTCTCTGAATACAGTTGGCCACTTGACAGTTTTGAATATAAACATTTTAGAAATACGTTTTAGAAATGATGCCTCCTATAAACAAGCAACCACAGTGGTTATCTAGGGGGCTGCTTTTCAGTGTTTTATTCTTTCTAATTTTTAAACTAGGTAGACATTTCACCAATTCAACATTTTAAGTGATATCTTCTAAATTGAATCAGAAGGACTATTTTCCTTGGTGTGATATGTAGGTTCTAAGGCAAGGCTGCTTTTCATTTTTACAGTTATTTCCTTCCTAACACAGAGAGCACATTGATCAACAGCCATCGTTCGCTTGTAGATCTTAGCTACCGAAGAAGAAGAAGAAGAAGAAAAAGTCAAGCCCCACATCTCTAATTCCCCCCACTTAGGGAATTCCCTGGCGGTCCAGTGCTTAGGACTCGGTGCTTTCACGGCCAGGGCCACGCGGCGCGGCCAAAGAAACAAAACAAACAAACATCCACGTTTATCGAAAACCATATTGTGGAGTCCTGTGGATTTTCTTACATTCGAAAATCTTTTTTAATTGGATTCTAGGCATGATGGTTTTTTGAGGTTTTGGGATGCCATCTTCTTGGATGCTGAAGATGATTCTAATCTAAGTTCTAGGATAAATCCAAAAACCTTCCTGATACATTTTAAGCTTCCTTTCTGCTTATTATATAAGCTATATTCATTGAAATATATATTTCTCCTAGGCTTAATACCTCTTACTTGCTGGGTAAAAATATGAAGGAGCACAATAATGAAACTCTTTTACACTTATTATTTTGCTGTCTGCTTCGTACCGGTTTTCATTGAAATACTTGTCTATATGTGTTGTGGCTACCTATACATGCACATTTATTGCATTCTGTTGCTTGTTATGCATTTTTTACTGACATACCTTCTCTGTCTGTATGCATTGGCTAGGAATTCATTCACCTCTATCACCTCCATCGTGTTTTCTGGTTAATAGTATTCACTAAAATAGAGTGGGCAAAATTCACTTTCATAATATTGCATGGATGGTACAGAATGCCATTTGTTAGTAAATTCATTAGGCTTCGATACTTGCCACATACCCCAGTTTTCATTAATATCTATGGATTTCTTTTTCGTTAACGTAATATGCTTGTCATGATTTTTCTTTGTCTTTCTAGAACTTATTGTATCTTCCTCCATATAAATCATACGCAATAGATCAGCTTATTCATCTATTAATTATTACTGCTATTATTATTGGTGGTGGTGTTATAACCACTTTATAGGTGAGGAATCTGAAGTAATCAGATAACTTTTCCCTTTCCAAAAGCACTTAAGAAATCCACTTTCGGGTAATCATTTTGAGGTAGGATGAGAAACCGGGCTTGAAGAGGGCAAAAATGACTCTTTCAATTCACCAGTTGGACTGAGCTGTACGTCACCTCTAGGTAATAGCGTGGGAACTGCACAAGCAAAGGGAGACACCGAAGACGACAATGGTAATAGCCGTACTGTTTTCTAATGGACAAAAAAAATGCCTATATTATAAGTTCTATTTCTCCTGCTTTCTGGCAGTATCATGCTCAGAGTGGAGTCCTGGCAAGGAAGTCAGGATACTTAGGTTCTGAAACCTGGTAATGAT
Organism: Balaenoptera borealis; assembly: GCF_965194805.1. Lineage (NCBI taxonomy): Eukaryota > Metazoa > Chordata > Mammalia > Artiodactyla > Balaenopteridae > Balaenoptera > Balaenoptera borealis. The sequence continues at coordinate 25,737 of NW_028122568.1, read as the reverse complement.
ACTAACATAATGAGAGAACTTGAACAAGTCAACCCGACCTCTCTGAGCCTCAGTTTCCTTACTCACGAAATGAGACTGAGAACATCGAAGTTCTCTAAGGGCCTCCTAGTTCTAAAATGCTTCCAGTCTAGGAAATAGCATAGAAGTCAATACGAGTGCAGGCTGAAGGGAAAGACAGGGCAGGGAGAAGGTTGCTTCCAGCCTAGAGAACAATCTCTGAACCACACCACTTGGCTCTTCTGCCCGTCTGTGCCCAAGATGGGAGCACAGGCAGTTAATAGAGAAGAGTGGAAAACTGCTCAGTCCTTACAGCCATCATCAACTGTCTGATTTTGGGTTTCTCAGGAAGTAGTGATAGTAGAGGTGTCCTGATAGCAAGAACCTTCAGATGATGCCGTTCCTCAAACGTAGTGAGAATTTCTCAACCTCCCTGAGTTTTTCATGACCCTCTTGTTCTTACAGAAAATTTCCAACATCCATCTCTACTTGGAACTCTAAATTCTCTGCAGCATTCTCCTCCTGTGGTGAGCAATGCAACTTCCCTAACAGGAAGTGTCTGCAACTTCTCCAGAGTCTCTGCCCCTGCCGTCAGTTCGGCATCGGCTACCGGTACCCCTTTCCAGACACTCATGGGTAGTGCCTACCTTTACCAACATTCTAGCACGACTATGTTATCTGGAGTTACTGACCACAGCCAGATCTCCACTTCAGCTGCTTCCTATCCAGGTGTTCTTGAGTGGGACATCACAGCAAGCACTGAAAAGAATTCTTCTTCACTCGGAGACTTTACTCTGGCACTCACTGACCGCCACACAGCTGCCTCCTCCATGTTTCTGGCAGCCCAGTATGATAAAACTTCAGACGCCAAGAACATGGTCCCTCTACATCCATCGCTTTCTGCCAGCCTTGCTCAGGGAACACCATCTCAGATTCCAAATCAGGGGCAGAGCCGCCTGCCACTTCCCTGCCAGGAAGGAAGCCAGGTATATTACTATAACCAAGGCACACTGGGGTCTTTACTGTATGGAGAACTTGGCTCCTGCCCGCAATCCTACGGCTCGGCGTCATACACAGGAAGTCGGGCCTCTGGGCAACCAGAAATGGGAATGGGACCGAAGGAGATTCAGCCCACAAATATCCGACCACCAGCTTCCACCTCTGCAGTCTGCCACCCTGTGTCTGCTCAACGCATCACAGAAACAAGTTTTCAAGGTGAGTATAACAAACGCCAGAGAAAGTTGAAGAATGAGGTCGGCACTCAAAAATGGGGTCAAATCGACAGCTGGGAAGGGGTGTAGAGGCAGGTAGAATTTAGATCCTGAGCCTTTAATAACCACTACCTTCGCTCAGTGCCCTCTGTTTTTAGACTCTCTATGAGAACACCTAGGGCTTCCCTGGTGGCGCCGTGGTTAAGAATCCGCCTGCCAATGCAATGCGGGGGACACGGGTTCGAGCCCTGGTCTGCGAAGATCCCACATGCCGTGCAGCAACTAAGCGCATGTGCCACAACGACGGAGCCTGCATTCTAGAGCCCGTGAGCCTCAACTACCGAAGCCCACGTGCCTACAGCCCATGCTCCGCAACAAAGAGAAGCCACCGCGATGAGAAGCCCGCACACCGCAACCAAGAGTAGCCCCCGCTAGCCGCCAACTAGAGAAAGCCCGTGCACAGCAATGAGAGACCCAGTGCAGCCAAAAAAATAAATACGTAGAATAAATAAGTTCAAACAGTAAATAAATACATAAACATAAATTACAAAAAAAAGAACACCTAATGCAGGTGGGAAGGTGGGAGGGCCACTGTAGAGGTCATCTATGCTACATGTACAAGAACCCCGAGAGCACACCAATCGGTACCACACTTTTCACTGCTGTAGCCGATCGTTCCCCCTGTACTGCCACACTGTAGCACTCCCTTCCCTCATCTACTGCTATAGTCTCTTCGGAAGGTGTTTCAGAACTCTTGTTATGAGAGTGCCAGTTGAACTGTCCTCACTTCCTTCATTTATACCAGGATTGAAGACCTTGTGGTCCGAGATCCTGTCCAGAGAGCAAGCAGGCTAAGACTCTGTCTTTGTTGATGTATTTCATCAGCAAGGGCTCTACCCCCTCTCCTAGTTCATGGTGTGACGTGTTCTTGGCCTCTCGGGAAAGTGGGGAGAATGGAAAGGACCCTATATGAGAATGCTAGGCTTTGTAAAACATTTCAGGTTTTTAAAAATAAGACTCATTTTGTATTGGACTTATAACAGTCCTATGAAATACAAAGCGAGCCGAGAATCAGCGACAGGAAAGGCTCACCAGTAAGAATTACAACAGTCACCGCTTACCTCGTAGCATAGGGCACTGTCCATGATCCTTAAGAAGAGTTAGTAGAAATGCCTTGCCCATCTTGCCCCTGAACCCCTTGAAAGGTACACGACTGCTGTGTTGGTGTTTAGGGGGAGCATCTCACTTACCAGGGACTGACTTCTCCCTTGATCCCTTTGTAGGGATGGAGACCTCCCCCCTGGTGATGAAAAATTCCCTGGGATTGCAACCTCCAAGCCAGACGTTTTGTGTGACACAAAGTCAAGAACTCCCCAAGTCCTGCAGTAGCAGAAACAGCCACATACTTGAGAGTAACCCACCATCTGAACTTGGGGACATTTCAGTGACAGCTCCAGTCCAGAGTGCCAGGCGTCTCCTGGCCCTGCCTCCAGCTCCAAGCCAGGGACAAATAGAGAGTAAGCACGTGGATGATATCAAAACCAAGCTTTCAAAGCCTCTGGATGCCTACCAGATCCCAACAGAGAACCAAGATCCTCCACTACTCCCTTTAGGAATCCCTGATATTCACCAGCCGCTGGCCTGCACCGATCCCCTCAGCCAAGAGGAGCAGCCTGGTTCTGAAAATGCTGATCTGGGAGAGAACAGCCGGAGTCGTCAGGACCTAGGGACACTTGAAAATGGGATTGAACCTAGCAGTGGTCTTGCAGACATTACTACACTGGCGGAGGATATTCACCTTCCCCAGCTCTTTAATCCTTTGAAAGATCTTGATCAATCCCAAGGTCCCAACGGGATCAAAGCTAAAGACACCAGAGCCATTAAGGTGAATCAGGTGCAGGAAAAGCCAAGTGTCATAAAGGTTCCCTCTGATCAACCCAGGAAGAACAAACAGAAAGCCTCTGAGCCTATCAGTGGCGCTCCCAAGGCCAAAATCCAGCCAAAGAATCCAGAGTGCCTGTTAGGGGGAGAAGTGGTTATATGCCACGCTGCAGTCAGTGACAGGGCTCCTGTGAACACGGCCAAGCACTCTCAAGGCAAACCTCAGAAAGCTGCATCCAGAAAGATCAGCAAAACTAAGAGCCACGGGCAGGAAAAGACCAAAAGGACCAGAGGGAGAAACAAGGCTGAGGAGAACAAGCAGTCAGGGAACAAAGTCAAGGCAGAAGAGAAGCCAGCAATCCCCCACACGAAGCGAAAGGAACACCAAACTGAGCTTCTCCAACAGAGCTTTCAAAAGCCTCGAACCTCCCTTGGCGTGCGCATGCTGGAGTCTGTGAAGGTTCTTCATGCGCTGGGGAAGAAGAATGAGACGAAAACTGGGCGCTCTTCCTGTCGGCTCTTGGGAAAGTCAAGCAACCCCAAAGACCCCCCAGCCACCCCCAGCTATCCAGCCATGGCGGCATACCCCACGTGAGGGGAAGGGTCCTGAGAAAACGCAAGTCCAAGCCCAGAAACCAGACAGCAGTGCTGAAACAGAGTGTCCGTCTCCAGCCCAGTATGAGCGGCCTCCTCCTGGGAAGGTCAAGTTGATACCTCTGCCTTTTTCTGCCTGGGACAAGCCTCAAGCTCGACCCGCTCCTCGGAGGCCACAGTCTCTGGCCTCACATCGGCCTGCTGGGGCTTACCGTGCCCAGCCTGGTTCTACTGACTCAGCTCAACCTGCTGCAGCCAATTCATCCCAGCCAGCTCCTGCCTCTTTGCCAGGCCCCGCCAAACCAGCTCAGCCAACTGTGACCAACCCAACCCAACCGGCTTGGCCCAACCATACCCAGCCTCGTGTCCCTCAGTCTGCTGCTCCTAGGCCTGCACCCTCCAAAACTTCATCTGGTGCTCCTCTCCAGCGGGAGCCTGTTCCCCCTGCTGTGAATAAGCGCCAGTCCCCACCCAAGCTCCAAACCCACTTTCTACTCCAAGACTTCAGCAAGCAACGAGTTCCATGGAGGGAACCCAACGTGCCTGAGCCAGTCATGTCAAAGCCCATCGAACAAGAGCAGAGGCCAGAGCGAGAGGCCATGAAGAGGCGGGCTCAACAACAACGGGAGAATGCTGCCAGATACACCTCTTCGGGCAAGCTGCAATTTTTCACCGAGAGGGAAAACGAAATGGAAATTGCCGACTACTACGGATACGTCAAGTGAGAGCTGCTAGGATTCTTGGTGCCACCTTGGCTACCAGCTGTTCTTCCATACACAGGTAAGACAGGTATAGAACTGAATAAGTAAATGGAATACAATTAATAGACGAGTAACAAACCTTTCGAATTTTCAGATGCTGCTAACTGGGGCGTGAGAAAGGAAGGACTGAAAGTTGGATGGGAGAATGAAGGAAAGGGGTAAAAACTGAGCAAAGAGGAAGGAACTTGGCCCAGGGCTAGGAAGGCCAAAAGAGACGTATGGATTTAGGAAAGGAAGCAGGAGCGAGGATGAAACGGCAGAAGTAAAAAGCAGGGTCAGAGGTCTGGGTTGAAAGAACACAATTGGAGTAGAGTTGAAGGTGACAGAAGATGAGTCTAGGTTTACTAGGAGAAATAGAAAAAGTCTCTCGGGGACGCTGGCCTTAAGTCTCACAACCACCAGATAGGTATTTCAGAAAACAAGAGGTTCAGGACACATCTCTGAAAGGTCTGAGTTGCCTTATTCAGGTGTGACTGTAGTGGGGGAATAGGGAAATCTACCAGAGAAGTGGCTAGGGCTCAGAGTTATCCTAGGGGCAGCTGACGACAGGGGCAGAGCCAAGGGAACTGCTGGATCAGGAGGCCCACGAACAAAGCAGGGGCATAGCCGCCTGTCACTTCCCTGCCAGGAAGGAAGCCAGGTATATTACTGTAACCAAGGCACACTGGGGTCTTTACTGTATGGAGAACTTGGCTCCTGCCCGCAATCCTACGGCTCGGCGTCACACACAGGAAGTAGGGCCTCTGGGCAACCAGAAATGGGAATGGGACTGAAGGAGATTCAGCCCACAAATATCCGACCACCAGCTTCCACCTCTGCAGTCTGCCACCCTGTGTCTGCTCAACGCATCACAGAAACAAGTTTTCAAGGTGAGTATACAGACGGCAGAGAAAAGTTGAACAATGAGGTCAGCATTCAAAAATGGGGTCAAATTGACAGCTGGGAAGGGGTGTAGAGACAGGTAGAATTTAGATCCTGAGCCTTTAATAACCACTACCTTCTCTCAGTGCTCTCTGTTTTTAGACTCTGTATGAGAACACCTAGGGCTTCCCTGGTGGCGCCTGCCAATGCAGGGGACACGGGTTCGAGCCCTGGTCTGCGAAGATCCCACATGCCGTGCAGCAACTAAGCGCATGTGCCACGACGACGGAGCCTGCATTCTAGAGCCCGTGAGCCTCAACTACCGAAGCCCACGTGCCTACAGCCCATGCTCCGCAACAAGAGAAGCCACCGCGATGAGATGCCCGCACACCGCAACCGAGAGTAGCCCCCGCTAGCCGCCAACTAGAGAAAGCCCGTGCACAGCAATGAGAGACCCAGTGCAGCCAAAAACATAAATACGTAGAATAAATAAGTTCAAACAGTAAATAAATACATAAACATAAATTACAAAAAAAAAGAACACCTAATGCAGGTGGGAAGGTGGGAGGGCCACCGTAGAGGTCATCTATGCTACATGTACAAGAACCCCGAGAGCACACCAATCGGTACCACACTTTTCACTGCTGTAGCCGATCGTTCCCCCTGTACTGCCACACTGTAGCACTCCCTTCCCTCATCTACTGCTATAGTCTCTTCGGAAGGTGTTTCCGAACTCTTGTTATGAGAGTGCCAGTTGAACTGTCCTCACTTCCTTCATTTATACCAGGATTGAAGACCTTGTGGTCCGAGATCCTGTCCAGAGAGCAAGCAGGCTAAGGCTCTGTCTTTGTTGATGTATTTCATCAGAAAGGGCTCTACCCCCTCTCCTAGTTCATGGTGTGAAGTGTTCTTGGCCTCTCGGGAAAGTGGGGAGAATGGAAAGGACCCTATATGAGAATGCTAGGCTCTGTAAAACATTTCAGGTTTTTAAAAATAAGACTCATTTTGTATTGGACTGACAACAGTCCTATGAAATACAAAGAAAGCCGAGAATCAGTGACAGGAAAGGATCACCAGTAAGAACTACAGCAGTCACCGCTTACCTCGTAGCATAGGGCACTGTCCGTGATCCTTAAGAAGAGTTAGTAGAAATGCCTTGCCCATCTTGCCCCTGAACCCCTTGAAAGGTACACGACTGCTGTGTTGGTGTTTAGGGGGAGCATCTCACTTACCAGGGACTGACTTCTCCCTTGATTCCTCTGTAGTGATGGAGACTTCCCCGCTGATGAAAAATTCCCTGGGATTGCAACCTCCAAGCCAGACAGCTTTCCTATGGAATGACAGAGAACTTGTCAAGGTGAAACACCAGTCTGCGGGAGAAAGGGAGGAAGAGAATGATGGAAATCGTTTCTGGGAAACTATTTTTACATTATGTGTTGTTTGTTCCCGGTAAATAAACTGAAATCTTCTTAACAGTACAACAAAATCTAAACCACTAAAGCCAACAATACAGGAGTATAACGTTCGAAAAAAATTTCTTTGGCTGCGCAGCATGTGGGATCTTAGCTCCCCAACCAGGGATTGAACCCACGCCTGCTGCATTGGAAGCGCAGAGTCTTCACCACGGGACCACCGGGGAAGTCCCAGGACTATCACTTTTAAAGGAGAAGGTACAAACCCCTCGGTTCTATGAACTGGAGATTTTTAGTAAGAAGTCAATATATTTGTTGTTAGGCACATTTTATGTTAGGCTGTCTCCCTGCACAGGATGCAGGCGCCTTGAGAATGGAAGTCATATCCCTCTATAGTACGTCCCTCTTCTTTCTGCTTTGCAGTTTGCTGCTCCACTTGTTCAACCCCACCTAGTAATAACCTATACTTCCCTTGTTCCTGTTTTCCCATCTGGAAAACAGACAAAAGGCAACCAAACAACGCAAAGGTCTCAACAAATAAGGGATATCCAAAACCAGAGATGGCCAGAACTTCTGTACCCCTGATGAAATAGTCCTCATACAAAACCTGATAATCAAATTCCTTAATGCTAGGAATCACAGTGAAAAATAGTATCTGAACTGACTTCTGTCAGATGAGTGAGAACTAAGGTTAATTCAGTGTATCTGAAGCATAGAAAGTGAGGGCAAAAGTGGCACAAGATGGGGCTAGAGAAGCAGAGAGGATTCTAGACCACGCAGAGTCTTAAAGGCCAACAGTGTGTTTTCTATTCTCAAAACAATGTTTGTGAGCGATGTTTATGAGCAACGTTCCAACTTGCTTTGAAGGTTTCTTGTGTGAAGAATGGATTGGAAGGAAACAAGATATATGGACACTAGTTAGGACCTAATCGCAACAGACAGGCAAGTTCAGTATTAGGAAGTTGAGGAAGAGCTGGCTGACAGATTCCAAAGAAATTCAGGAGATGAACTGAAGCGGGCTTAATGGGGTAGGAGATGGAGGAAAGGAAGGTCTTAGGGAATTCAAGGGTTTACTGCACACATGAGCAAAGTCTCAAAATTAATCATTTGAACGTACAGAGGCGGATCTCCCAAATGACACCGGTTAGGAAGCAACGGTACGCCCTTTAGAATTCCTAGAGACAACACAAATCAACTGTTTCGATGGAAAATTCGGCGGGACTCTTGATTTCCATGGGAATACAGAGAAAAGAGACACTGATCTGGCTTGCAGGTATATTTAGGAAGCTGTTAGCCGGACATCACCTACTAGTATCATGTAAGTAGGCCGTCCGAAGTAGGAAGCTTAGGGGAAAAACCTGGAGGAAAACTTAAAAGCTTAAGCCACACCTCTACACTACACCACCTTTCACAATTTCTTCTCAGATAAGCATCATCCCCATCAGTGAAGAAACTCGTACCTCATAATAGGAAAAACAGGCCTAAAGATTCAATGTGTGTCTTGGGAGGTCCCATCTATGCGATATCTTCCTGGGACCAGAAAAGGCCCCAGGAAGATCCATCTCTGCACCCCTGAAAGCTTACCACCAAGGAAAATGACTAGGTCCATAGATTGCCTCCCTCAAACCAGCTTACCTCACACATAGATCATTAGCAACTCCGCCCTTACTCACATTATCACAGTCACAAGAGTGGTTAGGGAGAAAAGCACTAACCAGGGGAACTAAAACAGAGGCAATCCAGGCCAAGCTGGGCTGGTGGCAGATATCTGCTCCTTACGCTCGGGTGCATAATGCGACTCACCACAGTGCCTTTTTCACAGACCCTTTTGAACGTTTCTCCACAGAATCCAACAGCTCAAGTTAGTTCATGACGCTTCAAGGTCAACAATCGTCAAGAGAAAAACATGCAATATGTCTTACAATGTTGGATTCCTTACAAACAGGACAAGGAGATAACCATGTAGACAAAACCAGAGCATTTGAAAACATCTGTATTCTACAAACACACCAGTGAATGCTATAAATAAGGTACTATGACATAAAACAAAATGAAAACTAGATGTGAGACTCTTCTCTTCAGTGTACAGACTTCATGGCAGTTGCTGCACACTATCTAGCTACTTAGATCTTTAACTCTCTGTTCTGTTAATACCAAATGAGGCCCAAGTGTGTCAACCTGTTTCCCACAGAAACCAAAAAGTCTACATGCATCTCTTTTCTCCTGTGCCCTTTCACCTTACCTGCTCCCAATTCTCCACCAACGTCCTCCTCTTTCTCTAATTATTCTCCTCTTCATTTTGCTTGGCCTTGCCCCCAAGCATGCAAGACAGAGAGTCCTAGAGGTCCAAGATTCTAGAGTGGCTGTTTGCAAGGCGGAGGAGATTACAGTAACTGCCACACTGTATATACTTCTGTGCAAAGAAAAAGGGACAGTGTTCAGAATGTCTCTCACATATAACAAGAGCTGGAGATGGCAGGATACCTGTGTGGCCCAAGGAACTAGAGCTAGCAAATTATGGGCCAAACAATTGCAACCAAAGGCTGGAAGAGGAAAGGTCTGCAACCAGCTCTGTCTCCTAGCTCTCTGGTATTTGCTGCCAACGGGCAGAGTCTATTTCGTGAAGCATCAAGCACTGAAAAGAAGACTCCTGCTGCTGGAAGTTGACAGGAAGTAACGTCCAATGCAAGATCAAGGCTTGTCCTCGAAGCAATGCCCATAATGGAAGAAAAAAAAAAAAGAGAAAGCGGAAGAGAAACGTTAAGTCGCAAGTCCAACCTGGCCCCCAGCCTAGCCCAGCCCAAGGAAGGTAGGAGTCAAGGAGAAGAAACTAAAAGAGAAGAGCCTTGGACCACAACATTCTCCACAAGGTACACTCAACAAACTTCACCCTACTCTTGAACCAAGTTACAAAAAGAGCTTCTTAATCCCTACTTTGGCTCCTTAAAAGCTGCTATCAGTTCACTCATTAGACACATATGATTTCAGAACAACTGTAATAGTTCAAACTAGATGGCTCTTTCCTTCCTAAGGATTATTAATTAAAGAAGATCTATATAGCTCTAAGTATATGATACATAAAATAGAATACTCTGTAGAATATAAGTAACTCTTAGTTCAGTGTATTAATGAACGTCTGTAAGAAATGTTGCAATGATTTCCCTAATGGAAGAGCCTGGGGGAGGTAAATCTGTCTTCTAGGATTTCCTCCCCAGAGCTCAGAAACTCAGGTGTTGTTTTAGCTCTCCTACACTCTCTTCACCCAAGCCCGCCTTCCTGTTGGGGATCGGACCTCCCTATTGGCTCTCTCATACCTTTCAACTGCCTGCTTTGTGACATCACTCTCCTACCAAACCTACTACCACTTGGTAGAGCCTTGGGGTTTCCGTGGAGCTGTTTGGACCAGTAACCAGTGACCTCTGTACTGGACACGTGCGCCGTTCAGCTGCAGCCACTCGGACATCCTCTAGTGTTGTCTCCTCATCCCTTGTACCTGCAGTGGATGCTTCCTCTTCTCTGACCATGTCAGGTAAGAAAAGAAACTTTGGAAAGTTTTGCGTTCGATTTCTTTTGCCCCTAAATTGAGTAAGTAGGAGATTCAAAATAGCATGGAATAATGAGGGAAAGTATTGAACTACAAGTCTGGAGACCTAATTTCACTTTTGACTTTGACGTTTACTATCTGTGTGACTTTGGACAAATCACTGGCTGTCTCACAAAGCCTGTTGCTTTCCTTAACTGTTACGTTAGGATACCACGTTGGGTTGATCACTCTGATCCCCTTCTTTTCCAGTATTGAGCCTTAAAGGGTACCCATGTAGAAAACGAAATCAGACACTTCTCAAGAGTGTTTCAACAGAAACATAGAAAAGCCAGGGGACATAGAAAACTAGCAATATATACCAAGATGTTTCATCTCTAATGGTCTCCCTCCACTAGGATTTCGACTAGTTGAAAAGAGAGAATAGGGAGAGAGGATGGAGAGTACTGGGCTCTACAGGGAGGCACAGAGTCGAGCGTAAGGAAGTTTAGGATGGTTTTCATTAGCACAGGCCAACAGGCACCAAGAGATGGGAGAAAATGTAAGAATGAAGAGGGAAAGCATAGAGGAGCTCTCAAGAAAAACGGAGTTTGCAATGGAATGCTGATGGGAACCAAAGATTTTCAATTAAAGCAGAAACAGCACAGAGGGAAACCTGCTCAGAGCAGGGCAAAACCAAGTTGATGGTAGCAAACCCTTACATTAACAGACTAAGAAGGAAAGTAAGGCCAGAACAGGGGATCACCAGGAAAGGCAGCTTATCAGAAAAGTCATACTCCGTTTTCTTTCTTTTATTGCCTCTCTGAATACAGTTGGCCACTTGACAGTTTTGAATATAAACATTTTAGAAATACGTTTTAGAAATGATGCCTCCTATAAACAAGCAACCACAGTGGTTATCTAGGGGGCTGCTTTTCAGTGTTTTATTCTTTCTAATTTTTAAACTAGGTAGACATTTCACCAATTCAACATTTTAAGTGATATCTTCTAAATTGAATCAGAAGGACTATTTTCCTTGGTGTGATATGTAGGTTCTAAGGCAAGGCTGCTTTTCATTTTTACAGTTATTTCCTTCCTAACACAGAGAGCACATTGATCAACAGCCATCGTTCGCTTGTAGAGCTTAGCTACCGAAGAAGAAGAAGAAAAAGTCAAGCCCCACATCTCTAATTCCCCCCCCCACTTAGGGAATTCCCTGGCGGTCCAGTGCTTAGGACTCGGTGCTTTCACGGCCAGGGCCACGCGGCGCGGCCAAAGAAACAAAACAAACAAACATCCACGTTTATCGAAAACCATATTGTGGAGTCCTGTGGATTTTCTTACATTTGAAAATCTTTTTTAATTGGATTCTAGGCATGATGGTTTTTTGAGGTTTTGGGATGCCATCTTCTTGGATGCTGAAGATGATTCTAATCTAAGTTCTAGGATAAATCCAAAAACCTTCCTGATACATTTTAAGCTTCCTTTCTGCTTATTATATAAGCTATATTCATTGAAATATATATTTCTCCTAGGCTTAATACCTCTTACTTGCTGGGTAAAAATATGAAGGAGCACAATAATGAAACTCTTTTACACTTATTATTTTGCTGTCTGCTTCGTACCGGTTTTCATTGAAATACTTGTCTATATGTGTTGTGGCTACCTATACATGCACATTTATTGCATTCTGTTGCTTGTTATGCATTTTTTACTGACATACCTTCTCTGTCTGTATGCATTGGCTAGGAATTCATTCACCTCTATCACCTCCATCGTGTCTTCTGGTTAATAGTATTCACTAAAATAGAGTGGGCAAAATTCACTTTCATAATATTGCATGGATAGTACAGAATGCCATTTGTTAGTAAATTCATTAGGCTTCGATACTTGCCACATACCCCAGTTTTCATTAATATCTATGGATTTCTTTTTCGTTAACGTAATATGCTTGTCATGATTTTTCTTTGTCTTTCTAGAACTTATTGTATCTTCCTCCATATAAATCATACGCAATAGATCAGCTTATTCATCTATTAATTATTACTGCTATTATTATTGGTGGTGGTGTTATAACCACTTTATAGGTGAGGAATCTGAAGTAATCAGATAACTTTTCCCTTTCCAAAAGCACTTAAGAAATCCACTTTCGGGTAATCATTTTGAGGTAGGATGAGAAACCAGGCTTGAAGAGGGCAAAAATGACTCTTTCAATTCACCAGTTGGACTGAGCTGTACGTCACCTCTAGGTAATAGCGTGGGAACTGCACAAGCAAAGGGAGACACCGAAGACGACAATGGTAATAGCCGTACTGTTTTCTAATGGACAAAAAAAATGCCTATATTATAAGTTCTATTTCTCCTGCTTTCTGGCAGTATCATGCTCAGAGTGGAGTCCTGGCAAGGAAGTCAGGATACTTAGGTTCTGAAACCTGGTAATGATACTAACATAATGAGAGAACTTGAACAAGTCAACCCGACCTCTCTGAGCCTCAGTTTCCTTACTCACGAAATGAGACTGAGAACATCGAAGTTCTCTAAGGGCCTCCTAGTTCTAAAATGCTTCCAGTCTAGGAAATAGCATAGAAGTCAATACGAGTGCAGGCTGAAGGGAAAGACAGGGCAGGGAGAAGGTTGCTTCCAGCCTAGAGAACAATCTCTGAACCACACCACTTGGCTCTTCTGCCCGTCTGTGCCCAAGATGGGAGCACAGGCAGTTAATAGAGAAGAGTGGAAAACTGCTCAGTCCTTACAGCCATCATTAACTGTCTGATTTTGGGTTTCTCAGGAAGTAGTGATAGTAGAGGTGTCCTGATAGCAAGAACCTTCAGATGATGCCGTTCCTCAAACGTAGTGAGAATTTCTCAACCTCCCTGAGTTTTTCATGACCCTCTTGTTCTTACAGAAAATTTCCAACATCCATCTCTACTTGGAACTCTAAATTCTCTGCAGCATTCTCCTCCTGTGGTGAGCAATGCAACTTCCCTAACACGAAGTGTCTGCAACTTCTCCAGAGTCTCTGCCCCTGCCGTCAGTTCGGCATCGGCTACTGGTACCCCTTTCCAGACACTCATGGGTAGTGCCTACCTTTACCAACATTCTAGCACGACTATGTTATCTGGAGTTACTGACCACAGCCAGATCTCCACTTCAGCTGCTTCCTATCCAGGTGTTCTTGAGTGGGACATCACAGCAAGCACTGAAAAGAATTCTTCTTCACTCGGAGACTTTACTCTGGCACTCACTGACCGCCACACAGCTGCCTCCTCCATGTTTCTGGCAGCCCAGTATGATAAAACTTCAGACGCCAAGAACATGGTCCCTCTACATCCATCGCTTTCTGCCAGCCTTGCTCAGGGAACACCATCTCAGATTCCAAATCAGGGGCAGAGCCGCCTGCCACTTCCCTGCCAGGAAGGAAGCCAGGTATATTACTATCACCAAGGCACACTGGGGTCTTTACTGTATGGAGAACTTGGCTCCTGCCCGCAATCCTACGGCTCGGCGTCATACACAGGAAGTCGGGCCTCTGGGCAACCAGAAATGGGAATGGGACTGAAGGAGATTCAGCCCACAAATATCCGACCACCAGCTTCCACCTCTGCAGTCTGCCACCCTGTGTCTGCTCAACGCATCACAGAAACAAGTTTTCAAGGTGAGTATAACAAACGCCAGAGAAAGTTGAAGAATGAGGTCGGCACTCAAAAATGGGGTCAAATCGACAGCTGGGAAGGGGTGTAGAGGCAGGTAGAATTTAGATCCTGAGCCTTTAATAACCACTACCTTCGCTCAGTGCCCTCTGTTTTTAGACTCTCTATGAGAACACCTAGGGCTTCCCTGGTGGCGCCGTGGTTAAGAATCCGCCTGCCAATGCAATGCGGGGGACACGGGTTCGAGCCCTGGTCTGCGAAGATCCCACATGCCGTGCAGCAACTAAGCGCATGTGCCACAACGACGGAGCCTGCATTCTAGAGCCCGTGAGCCTCAACTACCGAAGCCCACGTGCCTACAGCCCATGCTCCGCAACAAAGAGAAGCCACCGCGATGAGAAGCCCGCACACCGCAACCAAGAGTAGCCCCCGCTAGCCGCCAACTAGAGAAAGCCCGTGCACAGCAATGAGAGACCCAGTGCAGCCAAAAAAATAAATACGTAGAATAAATAAGTTCAAACAGTAAATAAATACATAAACATAAATTACAAAAAAAAGAACACCTAATGCAGGTGGGAAGGTGGGAGGGCCACTGTAGAGGTCATCTATGCTACATGTACAAGAACCCCGAGAGCACACCAATCGGTACCACACTTTTCACTGCTGTAGCCGATCGTTCCCCCTGTACTGCCACACTGTAGCACTCCCTTCCCTCATCTACTGCTATAGTCTCTTCGGAAGGTGTTTCAGAACTCTTGTTATGAGAGTGCCAGTTGAACTGTCCTCACTTCCTTCATTTATACCAGGATTGAAGACCTTGTGGTCCGAGATCCTGTCCAGAGAGCAAGCAGGCTAAGACTCTGTCTTTGTTGATGTATTTCATCAGCAAGGGCTCTACCCCCTCTCCTAGTTCATGGTGTGACGTGTTCTTGGCCTCTCGGGAAAGTGGGGAGAATGGAAAGGACCCTATATGAGAATGCTAGGCTTTGTAAAACATTTCAGGTTTTTAAAAATAAGACTCATTTTGTATTGGACTTATAACAGTCCTATGAAATACAAAGCGAGCCGAGAATCAGCGACAGGAAAGGCTCACCAGTAAGAATTACAACAGTCACCGCTTACCTCGTAGCATAGGGCACTGTCCGTGATCCTTAAGAAGAGTTAGTAGAAATGCCTTGCCCATCTTGCCCCTGAACCCCTTGAAAGGTACACGACTGCTGTGTTGGTGTTTAGGGGGAGCATCTCACTTACCAGGGACTGACTTCTCCCTTGATCCCTTTGTAGGGATGGAGACCTCCCCCCTGGTGATGAAAAATTCCCTGGGATTGCAACCTCCAAGCCAGACGTTTTGTGTGACACAAAGTCAAGAACTCCCCAAGTCCTGCAGTAGCAGAAACAGCCACATACTTGAGAGTAACCCACCATCTGAACTTGGGGACATTTCAGTGACAGCTCCAGTCCAGAGTGCCAGGCGTCTCCTGGCCCTGCCTCCAGCTCCAAGCCAGGGACAAATAGAGAGTAAGCACGTGGATGATATCAAAACCAAGCTTTCAAAGCCTCTGGATGCCTACCAGATCCCAACAGAGAACCAAGATCCTCCACTACTCCCTTTAGGAATCCCTGATATTCACCAGCCGCTGGCCTGCACCGATCCCCTCAGCCAAGAGGAGCAGCCTGGTTCTGAAAATGCTGATCTGGGAGAGAACAGCCGGAGTCGTCAGGACCTAGGGACACTTGAAAATGGGATTGAACCTAGCAGTGGTCTTGCAGACATTACTACACTGGCGGAGGATATTCACCTTCCCCAGCTCTTTAATCCTTTGAAAGATCTTGATCAATCCCAAGGTCCCAACGGGATCAAAGCTAAAGACACCAGAGCCATTAAGGTGAATCAGGTGCAGGAAAAGCCAAGTGTCATAAAGGTTCCCTCTGATCAACCCAGGAAGAACAAACAGAAAGCCTCTGAGCCTATCAGTGGCGCTCCCAAGGCCAAAATCCAGCCAAAGAATCCAGAGTGCCTGTTAGGGGGAGAAGTGGTTACATGCCACGCTGCAGTCAGTGACAGGGCTCCTGTGAACACGGCCAAGCACTCTCAAGGCAAACCTCAGAAAGCTGCATCCAGAAAGATCAGCAAAACTAAGAGCCACGGGCAGGAAAAGACCAAAAGGACCAGAGGGAGAAACAAGGCTGAGGAGAACAAGCAGTCAGGGAACAAAGTCAAGGCAGAAGAGAAGCCAGCAATCCCCCACACGAAGCGA
Source organism: Balaenoptera borealis (assembly GCF_965194805.1). Taxonomy (NCBI): domain Eukaryota; kingdom Metazoa; phylum Chordata; class Mammalia; order Artiodactyla; family Balaenopteridae; genus Balaenoptera; species Balaenoptera borealis. The sequence continues at coordinate 9,592 of NW_028122568.1, read as the reverse complement.
AAGGAACACCAAACTGAGCTTCTCCAACAGAGCTTTCAAAAGCCTCGAACCTCCCTTGGCGTGCGCATGCTGGAGTCTGTGAAGGTTCTTCATGCGCTGGGGAAGAAGAATGAGACGAAAACTGGGCGCTCTTCCTGTCGGCTCTTGGGAAAGTCAAGCAACCCCAAAGACCCCCAGCCACCCCCAGCTATCCAGCCATGGCGGCATACCCCACGTGAGGGGAAGGGTCCTGAGAAAACGCAAGTCCAAGCCCAGAAACCAGACAGCAGTGCTGAAACAGAGTGTCCGTCTCCAGCCCAGTATGAGCGGCCTCCTCCTGGGAAGGTCAAGTTGATACCTCTGCCTTTTTCTGCCTGGGACAAGCCTCAAGCTCGACCCGCTCCTCGGAGGCCACAGTCTCTGGCCTCACATCGGCCTGCTGGGGCTTACCGTGCCCAGCCTGGTTCTACTGACTCAGCTCAACCTGCTGCAGCCAATTCATCCCAGCCAGCTCCTGCCTCTTTGCCAGGCCCCGCCAAACCAGCTCAGCCAACTGTGACCAACCCAACCCAACCGGCTTGGCCCAACCATACCCAGCCTCGTGTCCCTCAGTCTGCTGCTCCTAGGCCTGCACCCTCCAAAACTTCATCTGGCGCTCCTCTCCAGCGGGAGCCTGTTCCCCCTGCTGTGAATAAGCGCCAGTCCCCACCCAAGCTCCAAACCCACTTTCTACTCCAAGACTTCAGCAAGCAACGAGTTCCATGGAGGGAACCCAACGTGCCTGAGCCAGTCATGTCAAAGCCCATCGAACAAGAGCAGAGGCCAGAGCGAGAGGCCATGAAGAGGCGGGCTCAACAACAACGGGAGAATGCTGCCAGATACACCTCTTCGGGCAAGCTGCAATTTTTCACCGAGAGGGAAAACGAAATGGAAATTGCCGACTACTACGGATACGTCAAGTGAGAGCTGCTAGGATTCTTGGTGCCACCTTGGCTACCAGCTGTTCTTCCATACACAGGTAAGACAGGTATAGAACTGAATAAGTAAATGGAATACAATTAATAGACGAGTAACAAACCTTTCGAATTTTCAGATGCTGCTAACTGGGGCGTGAGAAAGGAAGGACTGAAAGTTGGATGGGAGAATGAAGGAAAGGGGTAAAAACTGAGCAAAGAGGAAGGAACTTGGCCCAGGGCTAGGAAGGCCAAAAGAGACGTATGGATTTAGGAAAGGAAGCAGGAGCGAGGATGAAACGGCAGAAGTAAAAAGCAGGGTCAGAGGTCTGGGTTGAAAGAACACAATTGGAGTAGAGTTGAAGGTGACAGAAGATGAGTCTAGGTTTACTAGGAGAAATAGAAAAAGTCTCTCGGGGACGCTGGCCTTAAGTCTCACAACCACCAGATAGGTATTTCAGAAAACAAGAGGTTCAGGACACATCTCTGAAAGGTCTGAGTTGCCTTATTCAGGTGTGACTGTAGTGGGGGAATAGGGAAATCTACCAGAGAAGTGGCTAGGGCTCAGAGTTATCCTAGGGGCAGCTGACGACAGGGGCAGAGCCAAGGGAACTGCTGGATCAGGAGGCCCACGAACAAAGCAGGGGCATAGCCGCCTGTCACTTCCCTGCCAGGAAGGAAGCCAGGTATATTACTGTAACCAAGGCACACTGGGGTCTTTACTGTATGGAGAACTTGGCTCCTGCCCGCAATCCTACGGCTCGGCGTCATACACAGGAAGTCGGGCCTCTGGGCAACCAGAAATGGGAATGGGACCGAAGGAGATTCAGCCCACAAATATCCGACCACCAGCTTCCACCTCTGCAGTCTGCCACCCTGTGTCTGCTCAACGCATCACAGAAACAAGTTTTCAAGGTGAGTATAACAAACGCCAGAGAAAGTTGAAGAATGAGGTCGGCACTCAAAAATGGGGTCAAATCGACAGCTGGGAAGGGGTGTAGAGGCAGGTAGAATTTAGATCCTGAGCCTTTAATAACCACTACCTTCGCTCAGTGCCCTCTGTTTTTAGACTCTCTATGAGAACACCTAGGGCTTCCCTGGTGGCGCCGTGGTTAAGAATCCGCCTGCCAATGCAATGCGGGGGACACGGGTTCGAGCCCTGGTCTGCGAAGATCCCACATGCCGTGCAGCAACTAAGCGCATGTGCCACAACGACGGAGCCTGCATTCTAGAGCCCGTGAGCCTCAACTACCGAAGCCCACGTGCCTACAGCCCATGCTCCGCAACAAGAGAAGCCACCGCGATGAGATGCCCGCACACCGCAACCGAGAGTAGCCCCCGCTAGCCGCCAACTAGAGAAAGCCCGTGCACAGCAATGAGAGACCCAGTGCAGCCAAAAACATAAATACGTAGAATAAATAAGTTCAAACAGTAAATAAATACATAAACATAAATTACAAAAAAAAAGAACACCTAATGCAGGTGGGAAGGTGGGAGGGCCACTGTAGAGGTCATCTATGCTACATGTACAAGAACCCCGAGAGCACACCAATCGGTACCACACTTTTCACTGCTGTAGCCGATCATTCCCCCTGTACTGCCACACTGTAGCACTCCCTTCCCTCATCTACTGCTATAGTCTCTTTGGAAGGTGTTTCCGAACTCTTGTTATCAGAGTGCCAGTTGAACTGTCCTCACTTCCTTCATTTATACCAGGATTGAAGACCTTGTGGTCCGAGATCCTGTCCAGAGAGCAAGCAGGCTAAGGCTCTGTCTTTGTTGATGTATTTCATCAGAAAGGGCTCTACCCCCTCTCCTAGTTCATGGTGTGAAGTGTTCTTGGCCTCTCGGGAAAGTGGGGAGAATGGAAAGGACCCTATATGAGAATGCTAGGCTCTGTAAAACATTTCAGGTTTTTAAAAATAAGACTCATTTTGTATTGGACTGACAACAGTCCTATGAAATACAAAGAAGGCCGAGAATCAGTGACAGGAAAGGATCACCAGTAAGAACTACAGCAGTCACCGCTTACCTCGTAGCATAGGGCACTGTCCGTGATCCTTAAGAAGAGTTAGTAGAAATGCCTTGCCCATCTTGCCCCTGAACCCCTTGAAAGGTACACGACTGCTGTGTTGGTGTTTAGGGGGAGCATCTCACTTACCAGGGACTGACTTCTCCCTTGATTCCTCTGTAGTGATGGAGACTTCCCCGCTGATGAAAAATTCCCTGGGATTGCAACCTCCAAGCCAGACAGCTTTCCTATGGAATGACAGAGAACTTGTCAAGGTGAAACACCAGTCTGCGGGAGAAAGGGAGGAAGAGAATGATGGAAATCGTTTCTGGGAAACTATTTTTACATTATGTGTTGTTTGTTCCCGGTAAATAAACTGAAATCTTCTTAACAGTACAACAAAATCTAAACCACTAAAGCCAACAATACAGGAGTATAACGTTCGAAAAAAATTTCTTTGGCTGCGCAGCATGTGGGATCTTAGCTCCCCAACCAGGGATTGAACCCACGCCTGCTGCATTGGAAGCGCAGAGTCTTCACCACGGGACCACCGGGGAAGTCCCAGGACTATCACTTTTAAAGGAGAAGGTACAAACCCCTCGGTTCTATGAACTGGAGATTTTTAGTAAGAAGTCAATATATTTGTTGTTAGGCACATTTTATGTTAGGCTGTCTCCCTGCACAGGATGCAGGCGCCTTGAGAATGGAAGTCATATCCCTCTATAGTACGTCCCTCTTCTTTCTGCTTTGCAGTTTGCTGCTCCACTTGTTCAACCCCACCTAGTAATAACCTATACTTCCCTTGTTCCTGTTTTCCCATCTGGAAAACAGACAAAAGGCAACCAAACAACGCAAAGGTCTCAACAAATAAGGGATATCCAAAACCAGAGATGGCCAGAACTTCTGTACCCCTGATGAAATAGTCCTCATACAAAACCTGATAATCAAATTCCTTAATGCTAGGAATCACAGTGAAAAATAGTATCTGAACTGACTTCTGTCAGATGAGTGAGAACTAAGGTTAATTCAGTGTATCTGAAGCATAGAAAGTGAGGGCAAAAGTGGCACAAGATGGGGCTAGAGAAGCAGAGAGGATTCTAGACCACGCAGAGTCTTAAAGGCCAACAGTGTGTTTTCTATTCTCAAAACAATGTTTGTGAGCGATGTTTATGAGCAACGTTCCAACTTGCTTTGAAGGTTTCTTGTGTGAAGAATGGATTGGAAGGAAACAAGATATATGGACACTAGTTAGGACCTAATCGCAACAGACAGGCAAGTTCAGTATTAGGAAGTTGAGGAAGAGCTGGCTGACAGATTCCAAAGAAATTCAGGAGATGAACTGAAGCGGGCTTAATGGGGTAGGAGATGGAGGAAAGGAAGGTCTTAGGGAATTCAAGGGTTTACTGCACACATGAGCAAAGTCTCAAAATTAATCATTTGAACGTACAGAGGCGGATCTCCCAAATGACACCGGTTAGGAAGCAACGGTACGCCCTTTAGAATTCCTAGAGACAACACAAATCAACTGTTTCGATGGAAAATTCGGCGGGACTCTTGATTTCCATGGGAATACAGAGAAAAGAGACACTGATCTGGCTTGCAGGTATATTTAGGAAGCTGTTAGCCGGACATCACCTACTAGTATCATGTAAGTAGGCCGTCCGAAGTAGGAAGCTTAGGGGAAAAACCTGGAGGAAAACTTAAAAGCTTAAGCCACACCTCTACACTACACCACCTTTCACAATTTCTTCTCAGATAAGCATCATCCCCATCAGTGAAGAAACTCGTACCTCATAATAGGAAAAACAGGCCTAAAGATTCAATGTGTGTCTTGGGAGGTCCCATCTATGCGATATCTTCCTGGGACCAGAAAAGGCCCCAGGAAGATCCATCTCTGCACCCCTGAAAGCTTACCACCAAGGAAAATGACTAGGTCCATAGATTTCCTCCCTCAAACCAGCTTACCTCACACATAGATCATTAGCAACTCCGCCCTTACTCACATTATCACAGTCACAAGAGTGGTTAGGGAGAAAAGCACTAACCAGGGGAACTAAAACAGAGGCAATCCAGGCCAAGCTGGGCTGGTGGCAGATATCTGCTCCTTACGCTCGGGTGCATAATGCGACTCACCACAGTGCCTTTTTCACAGACCCTTTTGAACGTTTCTCCACAGAATCCAACAGCTCAAGTTAGTTCATGACGCTTCAAGGTCAACAATCGTCAAGAGAAAAACATGCAATATGTCTTACAATGTTGGATTCCTTACAAACAGGACAAGGAGATAACCATGTAGACAAAACCAGAGCATTTGAAAACATCTGTATTCTACAAACACACCAGTGAATGCTATAAATAAGGTACTATGACATAAAACAAAATGAAAACTAGATGTGAGACTCTTCTCTTCAGTGTACAGACTTCATGGCAGTTGCTGCACACTATCTAGCTACTTAGATCTTTAACTCTCTGTTCTGTTAATACCAAATGAGGCCCAAGTGTGTCAACCTGTTTCCCACAGAAACCAAAAAGTCTACATGCATCTCTTTTCTCCTGTGCCCTTTCACCTTACCTGCTCCCAATTCTCCACCAACGTCCTCCTCTTTCTCTAATTATTCTCCTCTTCATTTTGCTTGGCCTTGCCCCCAAGCATGCAAGACAGAGAGTCCTAGAGGTCCAAGATTCTAGAGTGGCTGTTTGCAAGGCGGAGGAGATTACAGTAACTGCCACACTGTATATACTTCTGTGCAAAGAAAAAGGGACAGTGTTCAGAATGTCTCTCACATATAACAAGAGCTGGAGATGGCAGGATACCTGTGTGGCCCAAGGAACTAGAGCTAGCAAATTATGGGCCAAACAATTGCAACCAAAGGCTGGAAGAGGAAAGGTCTGCAACCAGCTCTGTCTCCTAGCTCTCTGGTATTTGCTGCCAACGGGCAGAGTCTATTTCGTGAAGCATCAAGCACTGAAAAGAAGACTCCTGCTGCTGGAAGTTGACAGGAAGTAACGTCCAATGCAAGATCAAGGCTTGTCCTCGAAGCAATGCCCATAATGGAAGAAAAAAAAAAAAGAGAAAGCGGAAGAGAAACGTTAAGTCGCAAGTCCAACCTGGCCCCCAGCCTAGCCCAGCCCAAGGAAGGTAGGAGTCAAGGAGAAGAAACTAAAAGAGAAGAGCCTTGGACCACAACATTCTCCACAAGGTACACTCAACAAACTTCACCCTACTCTTGAACCAAGTTACAAAAAGAGCTTCTTAATCCCTACTTTGGCTCCTTAAAAGCTGCTATCAGTTCACTCATTAGACACATCTGATTTCAGAACAACTGTAATAGTTCAAACTAGATGGCTCTTTCCTTCCTAAGGATTATTAATTAAAGAAGATCTATATAGCTCTAAGTATATGATACATAAAATAGAATACTCTGTAGAATATAAGTAACTCTTAGTTCAGTGTATTAATGAACGTCTGTAAGAAATGTTGCAATGATTTCCCTAATGGAAGAGCCTGGGGGAGGTAAATCTGTCTTCTAGGATTTCCTCCCCAGAGCTCAGAAACTCAGGTGTTGTTTTAGCTCTCCTACACTCTCTTCACCCAAGCCCGCCTTCCTGTTGGGGATCGGACCTCCCTATTGGCTCTCTCATACCTTTCAACTGCCTGCTTTGTGACATCACTCTCCTACCAAACCTACTACCACTTGGTAGAGCCTTGGGGTTTCCGTGGAGCTGTTTGGACCAGTAACCAGTGACCTCTGTACTGGACACGTGCGCCGTTCAGCTGCAGCCACTCGGACATCCTCTAGTGTTGTCTCCTCATCCCTTGTACCTGCAGTGGATGCTTCCTCTTCTCTGACCATGTCAGGTAAGAAAAGAAACTTTGGAAAGTTTTGCGTTCGATTTCTTTTGCCCCTAAATTGAGTAAGTAGGAGATTCAAAATAGCATGGAATAATGAGGGAAAGTATTGAACTACAAGTCTGGAGACCTAATTTCAGTTTTGACTTTGACGTTTACTATCTGTGTGACTTTGGACAAATCACTGGCTGTCTCACAAAGCCTGTTGCTTTCCTTAACTGTTACGTTAGGATACCACGTTGGGTTGATCACTCTGATCCCCTTCTTTTCCAGTATTGAGCCTTAAAGGGTACCCATGTAGAAAACGAAATCAGACACTTCTCAAGAGTGTTTCAACAGAAACATAGAAAAGCCAGGGGACATAGAAAACTAGCAATATATACCAAGATGTTTCATCTCTAATGGTCTCCCTCCACTAGGATTTCGACTAGTTGAAAAGAGAGAATAGGGAGAGAGGATGGAGAGTACTGGGCTCTACAGGGAGGCACAGAGTCGAGCGTAAGGAAGTTTAGGACGGTTTTCATTAGCACAGGCCAACAGGCACCAAGAGATGGGAGAAAATGTAAGAATGAAGAGGGAAAGCATAGAGGAGCTCTCAAGAAAAACGGAGTTTGCAATGGAATGCTGATGGGAACCAAAGATTTTCAATTAAAGCAGAAACAGCACAGAGGGAAACCTGCTCAGAGCAGGGCAAAACCAAGTTGATGGTAGCAAACCCTTACATTAACAGACTAAGAAGGAAAGTAAGGCCAGAACAGGGGATCACCAGGAAAGGCAGCTTATCAGAAAAGTCATACTCCGTTTTCTTTCTTTTATTGCCTCTCTGAATACAGTTGGCCACTTGACAGTTTTGAATATAAACATTTTAGAAATACGTTTTAGAAATGATGCCTCCTATAAACAAGCAACCACAGTGGTTATCTAGGGGGCTGCTTTTCAGTGTTTTATTCTTTCTAATTTTTAAACTAGGTAGACATTTCACCAATTCAACATTTTAAGTGATATCTTCTAAATTGAATCAGAAGGACTATTTTCCTTGGTGTGATATGTAGGTTCTAAGGCAAGGCTGCTTTTCATTTTTACAGTTATTTCCTTCCTAACACAGAGAGCACATTGATCAACAGCCATCGTTCGCTTGTAGAGCTTAGCTACCGAAGAAGAAGAAGAAAAAGTCAAGCCCCACATCTCTAATTCCCCCCCCCACTTAGGGAATTCCCTGGCGGTCCAGTGCTTAGGACTCGGTGCTTTCACGGCCAGGGCCACGCGGCGCGGCCAAAGAAACAAAACAAACAAACATCCACGTTTATCGAAAACCATATTGTGGAGTCCTGTGGATTTTCTTACATTTGAAAATCTTTTTTAATTGGATTCTAGGCATGATGGTTTTTTGAGGTTTTGGGATGCCATCTTCTTGGATGCTGAAGATGATTCTAATCTAAGTTCTAGGATAAATCCAAAAACCTTCCTGATACATTTTAAGCTTCCTTTCTGCTTATTATATAAGCTATATTCATTGAAATATATATTTCTCCTAGGCTTAATACCTCTTACTTGCTGGGTAAAAATATGAAGGAGCACAATAATGAAACTCTTTTACACTTATTATTTTGCTGTCTGCTTCGTACCGGTTTTCATTGAAATACTTGTCTATATGTGTTGTGGCTACCTATACATGCACATTTATTGCATTCTGTTGCTTGTTATGCATTTTTTACTGACATACCTTCTCTGTCTGTATGCATTGGCTAGGAATTCATTCACCTCTATCACCTCCATCGTGTTTTCTGGTTAATAGTATTCACTAAAATAGAGTGGGCAAAATTCACTTTCATAATATTGCATGGATAGTACAGAATGCCATTTGTTAGTAAATTCATTAGGCTTCGATACTTGCCACATACCCCAGTTTTCATTAATATCTATGGATTTCTTTTTCGTTAACGTAATATGCTTGTCATGATTTTTCTTTGTCTTTCTAGAACTTATTGTATCTTCCTCCATATAAATCATACGCAATAGATCAGCTTATTCATCTATTAATTATTACTGCTATTATTATTGGTGGTGGTGTTATAACCACTTTATAGGTGAGGAATCTGAAGTAATCAGATAACTTTTCCCTTTCCAAAAGCACTTAAGAAATCCACTTTCGGGTAATCATTTTGAGGTAGGATGAGAAACCAGGCTTGAAGAGGGCAAAAATGACTCTTTCAATTCACCAGTTGGACTGAGCTGTACGTCACCTCTAGGTAATAGCGTGGGAACTGCACAAGCAAAGGGAGACACCGAAGACGACAATGGTAATAGCCGTACTGTTTTCTAATGGACAAAAAAAATGCCTATATTATAAGTTCTATTTCTCCTGCTTTCTGGCAGTATCATGCTCAGAGTGGAGTCCTGGCAAGGAAGTCAGGATACTTAGGTTCTGAAACCTGGTAATGATACTAACATAATGAGAGAACTTGAACAAGTCAACCCGACCTCTCTGAGCCTCAGTTTCCTTACTCACGAAATGAGACTGAGAACATCGAAGTTCTCTAAGGGCCTCCTAGTTCTAAAATGCTTCCAGTCTAGGAAATAGCATAGAAGTCAATACGAGTGCAGGCTGAAGGGAAAGACAGGGCAGGGAGAAGGTTGCTTCCAGCCTAGAGAACAATCTCTGAACCACACCACTTGGCTCTTCTGCCCGTCTGTGCCCAAGATGGGAGCACAGGCAGTTAATAGAGAAGAGTGGAAAACTGCTCAGTCCTTACAGCCATCATTAACTGTCTGATTTTGGGTTTCTCAGGAAGTAGTGAT